>NW_026068063.1:827977-904236 GCF_014885135.2 Alexandromys fortis | reverse complement strand
CTCCCTCCCTCTCTCTCTCTCTCTCTCTCTCTCTCTCTCTCTCTCCTGACTTAAAACCATGGCTGGCTGCCATGGGCTAGCCCCAGCCTTCCAGTTCAGACTCAGCACTGACTTCCTTCGTACTCTTCCCAGTCTGCAGAGCAGAGGCTCCAGAATTTGGTCCGCTGCATCCACAGACTATGCTCTTCTGTTCTCAGTCTGATAAAGTCTGGGGTTTCTGATTAGAGTTATAACCATGGTTTGAGTTTGGGGAGTTCAGGAACTTTGTCCACAGCTCCAGCCTTGAACGTGCACAATCTGGGTACCTAGCAAGCCTTGACCTTCTTCTTCTTCAAACCGATTAATCACTTGTAATGGTTAATCTCTACCATCCGCTCAGGGGGACTTAGAGCCACTGTGGGAAAACACCTCTGACTTTGTGCATATGCATTCTAAAAGGTTTAACTGAGGAAGGGAGCTCCACCACGAGTGTAGACAACTCCATCCCGTGGGCTGGGGCTCCGGACTGAACATTAAAGGAGAAAGCAGCTAAGCACTGGCATTCCATGCATCTCTTTCTGCTTCCTGACTGTGGATGTCACGTGACCAGCTGCCTCCTGCTCCCGGTGCTGTGTCTTTGCTGCCACAATGGACAGAAATCCTCCTTCAATTGTGAGCCTAAACAAACCCTTCTTCTGCAAGTTTCTTTTTATAAGATACTTGATCACAGCAACAAGGAAAGCACCACTATGCCGCTGTCCCCCAGGATGGTGCAGACGCCATAATGGGATCAGCTCACAGTGGGAGAAGGTTGCTTTGGAAAGGATGCTGCTCCAAGTACTGAGGATGCATAGTTGATATGGGATTCCCCTCTGTGTGCTATGAATATGTCTTATTGCCATTGGTTAATAAAGAAGCTGCCTTAGGCCATTGACTTAACAGAATATAGCCAGACTGGAAAAGATTTACAGAAAGAGTAGGCGGAGTCGAAGAGACACCAGGTAGCCACCAGAGCCCGCCAGAATTTTGCTGGTAAAGCCATGACCTCATGGTGATGCAAAGATGAATAGAGATGGGTTAATTTAAGATGTAAGAGCTAGATAGAAATTTGCATAAGCTAATAGACCGAGTAGTGTTTTAATACAGTTTCTGTGTGATTATTTCAGGTCTGGGCAGCAGAGAAATGAACAAGCAGCCTCCACCAACACAGAGGTCCCGATAAGATGATGGTCAGAGTCATCAAATCTGATGTGCTTTCAAATTGCCCTAGGAGTTCTCATCCTTAAAACGGCAATCATAACTCTTTGATCTTCACATGGGGGCAAGGAGGGTCCCGAGTATGTGTCCCTGCTGGTTGTTGGCATCCAGCAAGCCACTCAGCTGGTGGGTCCGGTATCAGTTTGCACCATCCATCGAGGGAGTATCCCAGCTACTATTTGTTAACTATCTATCAGAGCAAGGAAGGCTCCATCTATTAGTTACTGTCCTGTGGCTGTGATACAATACAATGACCAAAAGTTACTTAGAGGAGAAAGGGCTTATTTTGGTTTATGGTTCCAGAGGGACAGAGTCCATCATGGTGGGGAAGTCATGGCAACAGTTAAGGAAAGCAAGAAGTCAAATGGTCACATGTTCATCCATATATAAAAAGTAGAGACAAGAACAGGAAGTGGGGGTTATAAACCTCAAAGCCCACCAATAGTGTCTCTCTCTCTCTCTCTCTCTCTCTCTCTCTCTCTCTCCTTTCTCTAGAAAGCTTCCACCTCCTGAAGGTTCTAGAACCTCCCTAAATAGCACCACCAACAGGGGAATCAAATACATGAGAGAACTGTGAGGCGCATTTCTCATTCAAACCTCTGCATCTGCCTCAGGCACTGTACACGTATCGGTTCAGGGCTTCCTAACACCTCTTTGAGATTGCTGCTGTTTCTGACCCATTTTCTAGAGGGGAGAACAGAGGCAAGAGCACACACCTGGGGACCAACAAGATGCTCAGTAGGTAAAAGTGCTTGCTAACAAGACAGGTAATTCGAGTTCAATCCCTAGGACTCACAGTAGATGTAGAAAATCACCCCCCAAAAGTTAAGTTGTCTTTGATCTCCACATGTACTCTCTCTCTGTCTCTCTCTCTGTCTCTCTCTGTGTCTCTGTGTCTCTCTGTCTCTGTCTCTCTCTCACACACACATACACACACATGCACACACTCACATATAAATGCAAAATAACATACAGATGGTTGATAGAGCCAGAAATCAGCGTGTGTGTGTGTGTGTGTGTGTGTGCATGTGAGCACATGTGTATGTGGAGGTAGAGGCCAGAGGTTGACCCTGGACAGCTTCCTCAGTTGCTCTTTACCTTATCTTTTGAGACAGGGTCCCTCACTGAACTTGGATCTTGCTCACTCAGTTAAACTAACTGTCCAGAGAGTCTCAGGAATTACCCTGTCTCTACCTTCCCAGCATTGGGATTACAAGTGTGCCCTCTGGGTCTGGCTTTTTACATGGCATTGGGAATCCGAGCTCAGGTCCCTATGCTCGTGTGGCAAGCACCTCACTCCCTGAGCCATCTTTCCAGCCTTGGAAACAGAACTCTGAGCCCCAGGATTCCACTGACTTGATCCAGAGCCCTTTAAGCCCTCTTAGAGATTCCCTTCTCCTTGGGACTTACAGGCATTTAGACACCATGGAAGTAGACACAGAATGTGGCTTTGGAGGAGAAAGCTCGTGTGTCTTAGAGTGAGACGGGGCTGAAGTGCAAATTCTTGCTTCTCAACCCATTAACGGTGCCACTGAGCTCTCTGGAAAGAGTGTCCATAAAGCAGCGATCATAAAGCTTCTTGGAGGACACTTCGATACAGTGCTTATAAATCCAGTGGAGTCCCAGCATGTCACAAGCATCTGTCAACCCTGGCCACTTTGCTGTTGTCATCTGTCCTGCAGGAATATGACCATTGTCTAGTGCTTGGAACACACCAGAAACCTCACAGGTAAGTAGTGTTGTGGTTTGAATAGGAATGGCCCCCCGTAGACTCATGTATGAATCTGGCCCATAGGGAATAGGAATTAGGAGGTGTGGCTTTGTTGGAGTAGGTGTGGCCTTATTGGAGGAAGTGTGCCACTTTTGGGGTCAGGCTTTGAGGTCTCTTTTGCTCAAGATATGCCCAGTGTGGTGGTACTCAGTTTCCTTCTGCTGCCTGTGGATCGAGATGTAGAACTCTCAGCTCCTTCTCCAGCACTATGCCTGCCAGCATATTACCTTGCTTCTTACCATAATGATAATGGACTAAAACTCTGAAACTGTAGACCCAATTGCTATGATCATGGTGTCTCTTTAGAGCAATAGAAACCCTATCAAAGACAAGTATAAAATTAGGGAGTCTTCACCCCACTATTTGCATGCCTTCATTCATTTATAGAAAGCATAAAAGATAAACACTGCAAGCTGAAACTTTGTCTAACAGGTCCCGTTTCATTGGACACCTAGAGCAGGGTCTACTAGAGACCCAGACTCAGGCTCTAGTGGAGGGGAAATACTTTGCTATTTCCTACTCCCAACCTCATCTCAGAAGAGACTGCTTTCACAGCAGAAATTCAGAACACACCTCTAAGTACAGATGAACTGGATTGTAAGCTCCCCAAGCAAAAGGTCCAGGTCTGTCTTCAACTCTGTTATCATAGGCATGGTTTGGATACTAACTGGCAAATGAATGAATAAATGAAAAAAAAATCAACCATGTAAAGAACCTTCTAGAAACATGCAATTAGCTGTAACTCTGTCATGCTCAGCTCTGGCACAGAGCACGGTTCAGTTACTACAAATGAAATGAATGAATGAGCATGTAAAGAACCTTCTGGAAATGTGCAATTAGCAGAGAAGAATCACGGAGGATGTGGATGAGGGTAGAGTTCATCCAATAGAGCACAGACTACAAGGGGCTCTGTCCGTGGTGACTCTCACAGGTGTTCAGAAATAACCATGAGTGTTTAATTCAGATACTGCACGAGTCTCCCTTATGCAAGTCAACAATACAGTGGGTTCTAGTGTGTTCGCCAACACACTAATGTCAGAATGTTCACATTACCCCCTAAAGAACTGTTTCTTGCTGGGCGGTGGTGGCACACATCTTTAATCTGAGTACTCCAGAGGCAGCGGCAGGCAGATATCTGTGAGTTTAGGCCAACCTGATCTACAGAGCAAATTCCAGGACAGGATCCAAAGCTACACAGAGAAACCCTGTCTCGAAAAACCAAGAAAAAAAAAAGTACCGTGTCTCCACTGGTTGTTATATCCTCCCCCAGGGATGGAGCCACCCACTTTGATTTCTGACTCTTGATTCCTTTGCCTGGCTATTTTGTGGAAATGTAATCATTCAATATAATGTTCTTCGTACCTGGATTCTTTCTTCTGACATAATGTTCTCACCCTCACTCTTCTACCACATGTCGTTCATATGTTCCTTTTGACAGCTGACTAATATTCCCTGCTTTGAATTTTAGTAGGGCTATGCTGGATCTATGGATCAATGTGGGAAGCCATGTCATTTTAATAATGTTTAGTCTTCTGATCCAGAATTGTGGGGGCGTTTTCCATGTAGTTCTGTCTCCTTTAGTTTCTTTTAACATTTTATACTTTTTAGTGTCGACGTTTTAAATTTTTTTAGTTAACTCCATTATTAAGCACTTTATTCTTTGCTTACAAGAGTTTTCTTTAAATTTTTATTTCTGGATTGTTCATTGCTAGTGTGCAGAAAGACAATTGATTTTTACATATCAGTCTGCACTGTATGAACTCATTAATTCTGGTAAGGTGTGTGTGGGGGGAGTAGGGGCCAGTTGTTGACTGAGGGTGAATCTCTTAATTGCCCTCCACCTTGTTTTTTTTTTGTTTTTTTTTTTTTTTGTTTTTTTTTTTTTTTTTTTTTTGACACAGGGTCTCTCACTGAGCCTGGAGCTCACTGATTTAGCTAGACTGGCTGGCCAGTAAGCCCCAGAGATCTTTGTGTCTCTGTTTCCCCAGCATTGGGGTAACAGAAGGGCACCCCCCCATGGATGTTGGGGACCAAACTTAGATTCTCATATTTACGTTACTGACTAAACCATCTCCATGCCCTCACATCTTTACTTCAGGATTATTATGCTTTCTATTTCTTCATGAGTCATTTTTCTGTAATGTGCCTCATCTAGCAATTTGTCCATTTTGTCTACTGTCACTCATGAGCAAACAGTTGCTCACAGAATCCACTTATAATCCATCCTATTTAGAAACCATTTCACTTTGGAAAGGTGGGTCTTCCTATTTATGCTTTTTATTCTTATTTTGGGCCTTCCAAAGAACTAATCTTGATTTTTCTGTTATTTTTCTATGCCCTCTCTTATTTCTGTTCCACTCTTCATGATTGTGTGTTCTTACCTCTGTGCTTCACATTCTTCATTTTTGTGCTTTTTAAGCAAGCATACAAAACAGTATTTATATATGTGTGTTTCGTTATACTTATTGTATATTTTCTCCCATCATGCTCTCCTGTTTTCCTTCTCTTTCCTGCTGATCTCCTTCCTTCACTAACTACCTCTTCTGCCTCCGTGCAACACACACATATACATATGCCTTTGCGTCTAGATGCTGTGTTTGAGGGGGAACATGCTATGTTTATCTTTCCCCCATCCTTTCCTCTTGTTTTCCCTCTATTCTCTTTAGATGACTTTCTTAACTACAGAGCATCCTTCCTACTTCCTGCCTTGAGTTCTTCTGTGCTCTCCCAGTTTCCCTGTTTCTACTTGCTTTGGGCCTAGCAACCCTTATCCGTTTCTCTGAGTAGAAGCAAAGCTATTGATTTAAGATCTTGCTTCTTCTTCTTTTTTTTTTTAAATGTGAATTTCTACCTACAAACTTCTCAGGGGCTTCTAAAATATTAATACAAGGTTGTGCTATTTAAATTCTGAGATGTTATCTAGTCTAAAATGAGAAACAGCACAGAGTTTAGAGTGATGTTTGTCCAGCTTTTCTGTAGACACTGAAACATGAGAACAGGGGTATTTTCAGGGCTGCATTCTATGGCATGGGGCAGCAGCGTCGTGTGTGTGTCCTGCTTCAGCTCTGCGGGACTTCACCCCTGCATAAAAATCACTCAAGATTGTACTTTACGACCACATTGACGTGGAGGTATAGATGACCCTGGGCCTATCGCTGTTTATTCGCTGATGCCCTACCCACTTACATTTATGAGTTTAACAGAAATGAACACTTCCACACACCTTGCGCAGTGTGGTGGGCCCAGACACTGCTACTCCCTAAAACCCAGCTGAGTGCAGAGAGGGCCCCGGAGATAGACGTGAGCACCCAGTTCCGTTGAGCCTGAGCTGGGAAATGGGTTGGCAAGAACAAGGCCTGGAATGCAGTCATCTGGGGCCTGAGCCAGGGTCATTGTCAAGACTGCTGCCATGCGCTGTTTTTAGCATCCAGAAAGAAATAAGAATGTAATTGGGTGGGAGCTGTGCGTCTTCACATTAAATATGACAAGCCTCTTCTGTCTCCTCAGTCCTTCCCTCTGTAAAAGCGTGGGTTAGCTGGGACTGGGGAAGGAGGGAGAACCTTCAAATGGGCACCAGGTAACCCAGCTAGACTGTAGAGCAGTCAACAATGGCACAATGCACCACTGTTACTTAGGAACATCACCCCTGCTGGTCTGTGCCTACACCAGTTCCTCTTGTCAGAAAGGCGAGACAGCCATCCTTGGTGATTGATGGCTAGCTCTCAGGTCAGGAGAGTCCATTCCCAGGCAGATCCTCCACGCAGCCCTTGCCTCCCTGAGACCTGGGTAGGAGGTCACAGGGAGAAGCCCTCCAGACATACAGAGTGCAAGACGGGATGAGTCTGTGCTTGGAGGCTTCCTTTAATGTTTGGGGGATCTTGGAAGATGGAAGTATCAAGAACAGTCTAAACTCACACAGGACATCAGAGCCAGCAGGTGTTTAGAAGGCCAGTCATCTGAGGACTCCTTGGCATATCTCAGGTTTTATAATTCATCAAATAGTCACACTATTGATGGTTGGTTGGGACCTCACTGTAGAGTGACAGGAGCTCACTGTAGAGTGACAGGAAGAAGCTGTGTAGGGCTTACAGCATCTACTAGATGGGGATAAGGAAATGCCACCGAGTGACAGCAAAGGAAACCTGCTGTTACCTACTCATGAGATGTTGAGGTCCCTAGAATCAGGAAAAACTATGGCTGTGAGGAAGAGGCCGCCCCACTAGAACAGGGTGGGGGGGGGGCAGGGAGGAGGTTGTATCTCAGGTACAGCCTTTGACTTTGGGCAACCCTCCACACAGAGGAAGGGAGTCAAGAAAATACTCTCTGGCCCTCACTTCTCTTTCCATTTTCCATCCCCTATCCTTTGTTTCTGTGTCCCTCTCGTCCCCAACTCAAAACTGGAGGTCACTGTCCAATTTGACATGCTTCAGTTTTACCAAATGCATTTAACAAGTAGTGAGCCTGCCCAGCCTGGGAGCTTGAGCTAGGAGCTTGGGTGATCAGGTCTAGATCAGGCATCAGAAGTGAGGAAATGGGTCAGCACCAGTCGGTGGAGAAGTGCCCTGCCTGGGCTGATGACTAGAGATTAAGTGAGCTCTGACCTTCTTATGGAGTGTGGTGGGAATGGGTGGGCTTTAGCATAGGCCTGGGGAATGCAAAGAGCTATGGGAAGGGATGGGAAAATACACTTCCCGTGTGACTTCAGAGGTGCATAGATTGATAAGGAAGAGATTCACTGAGGCCGCCAAGCATGGGCTTTAACTAGAAGGGAACTGGAAGCTGCTGTAGTTGGGGCATCACACCTGTACAACTTAGCTCACAGCTGGAGGCATTGGCTTGGATGTTGTGAAATCTTTAGGAGGAAGTGTTTTTCTGGGAGCAGACCCTGGAGTGAATAGCCCACCCTAGCTTTCTGTGATATATGAGGGGGTGAGGAGCCTATGGTCTGCATCCATACACTGTCCCAGCCGTGATGGACTTTTGTCTTCTCAAGCTGTGAACCGAAGTGGATTCTCCCTTCCCTGGCTTTTGACAGATGTTTGCCACCCTGATGAGAAAATCAAGAAACCCATACATCTTTGAACCATGGGCTGTAGTAGCCTTGCCCTTTCTTTCACATACTGGGCTCACACTCTATCACACGCTGAGTCAGAGACCCAAGTGGTCCCAGGGGCCACTGGAGGGTCAGTGCATTGCTCCAATGGGTGAATGGGATCCAAAGTCCAACTTCCTAAAAGGCCTGAACCCCTCTCAGTGTTGGGTCCCCTAAATAGTGGCACATCTCTACAGACTCAAAGGGGTAGGCCACCGTCGACAAGCAGCATTAAACCCCCCATTATTTTATTCTGCTTTAAATTCATATGGCCAACTTTAGACTCAAATAAATTATGCTTCTGGTTGGTCTATTCATCTCAGAGTTGAACACATTCCTGAAAGTAATGGAAACTGGAATGTAAGGAAGCAAAATGAGTCTGATTTACTTTGGTGAAATGTTTTCCCTTTTCAAATGATTTATTACCGTTTGCCACTATTGAAACCTCTTTGGACCCTCTCGTGGCTGGATTTGAGGGAAAAAAGAGAGATTTTTTTTTTTCTCTAGTAACAGAATTAGGTAAAGCATAGAAAAGACCCAACTCTGTAAATGTAATGAAAAACACCCATTCCCTTAAGAGCTCTTGTAATTGAGATTCAATTTCCCTTCTCCCCTGCCCCCGCTTATTAGAATCCCACGAGCATGGAGGTGGGGTTGGGGTCTTATTGCTGTCAGAGCTGGAGAGAGAGAGGCTTATGGGTTTCCCTGTATTTCTTTGTGCGTGTTCTGTAATAGTCCAGGGTTCTTTGGCTGGACATTCAATACGACGAGATTGAATCTTGGCAGAGTTGCAAAATAAAACACAATGCTGTATTCAAGGTTGTATAATACTTTAGTCTGGGCAGAGAGAAAGATAGAGATGTAGTTCTCATTTGTCAAGGTCTAGGATCAAGGCATGAAGAGAAAGCTGGTAACTGCGAGTCCCCAGGAGCGGAGGGTTTTCCGCAGTTGTCCCCTTGCTTCCAGCTGTCTCTCCAAGCTGCTCAAGCACTCATTTCACACGTCCGAGCATCCCACTCATTCCACACATCTGAGCATCCCACCCACCCCACACATCTGAGCATCCCACCCATCCCACACGTCCCAGCATCCCACCCATCCCACACGTCCCAGCATCCCACCCATCCCACACATCTGAGCATCCCACCCATCCTACACGTCCCAGCATCCCACCCATTCCACATGTCTCAACATCCCACCCATCCCACACATCTGAGCATCCCACCCATCCTACACATCTGAGCATCCCACCCATCCCACACGTCCCAGCATCCCACCCATCCCACACGTCCCAGCATCCCACCCATCCCACACGTCCCAGCATCCCACCCATCCCACACGTCCCAGCATCCCACCCATTCCACATGTCCCAGCATCCAAGCATGCTTATGCTGTGCACTGGGGCTCTCACATGCTTTCCCGTGGTGTTCAGCTCTGAAGGGATGCTGTGATAGGATCCCAGAGTCCATCGTTGTGCTCAGAGCCTCCAGTAGGCTCCTTTTTAGAGCCCCAAATTGAAAGGGACCTGGCACAAACCTCTATTTTCATGGTTGCGCTCCCTTGTGTATCATCTAACTAGATGCAAGGAACAAGGTGATCAAATGCCCTTTTGAGAGTGATAATAAGGCTTTCAAGACGCTGTTCTTGGCTCCAGAGAGAAAACCTTCTCTCCCAGTCTTTGGGAAAATAACACACATCAAGGGGTCCCCCGAATCCCTGGCCTCTTGGCACCAGCATTGACATTTAAGAAAGGAACGTCAACTGGAAATGCCTATTCATGTTCCTGTGTAGATTTTCCCCACGTGCCTTTGTACTGCTTTCTGCATTGTTTCAAACATTTCTTATTCCTACTCTGATCTTCATCAGCAAAGAAGAGAGATGTGGCAACTGTTTTTTCTTCTTGTTACATTTATAGCAGAGATTTATTATTTTTTTAAAACATAGATACCTTAGCAGAGTTTAAGGGGGGGGAGAGGAAGGGAGGGAGGGAGGGAGGGAAGGAGAGAGAGACAGAGAGAGAGAGAGAGAGAGAGAGAGAGAGAGAGAGAGAGAGAGAGAACTGGCAGCTAGCAAGCCTTTCAAAAATCTGATTTATTAAAAATAACTGCACGGCAGCAAGAATCTCTCTTCTTCATTCTCTGGACTCAGTGAAAAGCCAGACTGTAGAAATAAATGGCAAGCCTTGGAAAATCCTCTCTAATCAACTCAAAATGCTCAATCAGGTAAAACCTGCGTTTAGGAAAAAGTCCTGGACCATTAAGAAAGGAAAAAAAAATACACATAAGGAAAGAAAGATGTAATACTTCACTCCCAAGGACCCACTCAATTCAGGAAGAACGTTGTGTATGCCGGCTCCCTGAGGACTAACGATGGGCAAGGAGCCCCTCTTCCGATGGATGCTACTATGCCTGGATGCATGTTGAAGGCACTTGAATGAGTTTTCAAGATCTGGAGGCAATTTCATTTTCTAGACGCCTCCTTCCACCCCTAATTTCCTAACCGAGTCAATGGTGGATCACCGAGATACATGGTCTCGGGCTTCTCATTTCCTCCCGTTTCCCCGAGGCCACTTCCAATAAAGGAGAGAGTTAGGGAGAGCAGGAGCCTGGTGTAATCACTGCTGTCAAACGAAAATTCTGACTCCCACTAATTCACTGTGACCGATCATTGGGAATTCAAGAAATAAACGGAATCTACACCATTATTTTAAATTATTCTAGTAAGCCTCGTGTTCGGGGAGGGAAGGAGCCTGAATTTCTTCCCTTTGCCTGGGGGTGTGGACTGAACCAACTGACTGGGGGAGGGGGTGTTTAGCACTTGCTTGGGGGTGATGGGGAGCTCTCCCACAGGGGTCCCAGCTTTGATCTATGGTTACAGCCTTCACCCCGTGCTTTCTAGGCCTCAGGGAAGGTTTGATTGAGTCAAAATGATGGCTGTCACCGGACTTCTTTATGGTTTTGTGTTAATCACCAAGCCTGGATAAAATCACATATTGATTGACCTTAAATGAGATCTACTTTAACCTGGGAACTCCATTAAAAGAATAATTCAAGAGGCCAGCTCTGCTCTAGCTCATTGTTAACCTGCCTGCCCAGGAATTAATGATGCATACCCTTCCAGGAGACTCGTAATTCCTAATGAGTTTAAATATTTATCTGAACCCCCTGGAACCCGCTGTGTCCTTCCTCTGCAGCCCGCATTTCATTCTGCCGCCCTCCTTCAAGGCCTGAGCTTTTGTTTCTTCTTCCACAGACTCAGTTTCAGTGTTGTTCTGAGCACCCCGCTTTGGTAGGTGTGTTGCGGAGACGGTTCCTCGCTCCTTCCCCAGACTGTTTACACCAGTGACTGCAGCAGCGTTAGAAATTCACCAGGCCCTGGTAGCAGTCCGTGAACGGTACCAAATGCTCTTCGATTTGGAGTGGGAGACGGCACACCTTAAAAGGAATTAGCTACTCCAGGCTCGTTTACTCCATAAAGGTCCTAGGAATGAGGTCCGCTTGGGATTTGGGCTTTTCCTGGACACCATGGCTTGGCTCACGTGATGACCTTCCTCAGGCTAGGAAAGCAGCGTGAGAGTCCTGGGCCTTGTCACAGTGTGGGCTGAGTCGGTACCGGGTCCACCAGCCTGTCATCTCTCTGTAGACTTAGAAGTGGGCGTGCGCAACACTCGTGTGGACAGTGACTGCCCTGAAGGGAGGGAGGCAGTCCATCCATCACTACAAAAGACAGCTGTTTCAATGGTTCATTGACAATGACCAACATGGGGGAGGGGAGAGAGGCCAGTCAATAAGACAGTCTATGAGAAAAGACAATGAATGCTTCAGGAAAAGGTGTGTATGTGTATGTGTGTGTGAGAGAGAGATGTGGGGGGCATTCCTTGCTTCAGCTGTGTCCTAGACAAGGCTCTGCTCTCTTTTTCTGTGTTCTCCCGTCACCCTGCACAGTTATGAAGTGGCAAGGAAAACGCTTTTATGGTTGGGGGTCACCAAACATGAGGAACTGTGTTAAAGGGTCACAGCATTGGAAAGGGTGAGAACCACTATTCTAGAAGATTTCATTTTCCTTCTCATCTTTGTATCCCAGGGATTTGAGCCAATATTTGACAGGAAGTAGATGTGAGATGTGTGCCCAACGTTTATCTGATGTCTGACTGGGTAAGATGCCGAAAATCCATACTATGGAAAGATTAAGATGGAGAGATAGGCAAAAAGATTAGCGGGTAACACAAACTGAACTGAAGGATTTGGTTTTGTTTTAGTCTTAGGGGTGGCAGGATCTACTTCAGACAAGGCAGGACTCAGAGGGTGAAAGAGTTAGTAAATCGAATAAAGAGGGGACGTTTACATAGATAAGGGGTATAATCATGCAGAATTTAATAAATGGCCAGCACAGGCAATGTGTCAGGTAAGATGCAGCACCTACTCCTAATTGAAGGATGGAGAAAATCTCTTTGGAAGCGTTAGCTAAGTCTGGTTAATCAATATGGGACAGCCACACTCATTGGTGGCCATGCAAGTGTTTCCCCTGTAACCAAGAGACTCCAAGGCTCCCTGGCAATGTCGAGAGTGACCTGAAAGCCTCTCAGGTAATAGCCATTTAAGAAAGTAGGTAATATATATATATATACATACATACATACATATGTATATATATGTATGACAGAAGACAATGATTACTGAAAATAACGTTTGAGCAAACAAGAGAGCCAAACAGCTTTCTAGAAGAAGAAAAGATCTAAAGAAGCTTGTGAAAATACCAGTTCCCCCCCAATGAGCTCATCGTCTCCGGTCACGGCCTTTGGGTTCATGTTTTCTCTTGAAATGTGGCCAAATGATGCAAACACTTATTTGAAAGAATCAGTGGGGGAGACCAAGTAAGCAAGAGGGTTGCAGAAGTAATTCCCAAAATGTTGGTCCCGGAGTTACGTGGGAATCAGACAAGGGATGGGTTTGTCTGAGGGTAAAATTGCTTTAAGTCCTTGCTGTCTGCGATCAAACTGCTCTTGAGGAGGAAGGTGGCACTTTGTGTCACAGTCAGCCCCCAGGACCCATTTCTTTCCATCAGGCCCATCTCCTCACAGCCCACCCAGTGATGGGCTCAACCCATCAATGGACTGGTGCTTTGTTGACGTTAGAATATTCACAGTCCTGTTGCCCCTCAGAACCACCAGCTGGGGAATCAAGGCTTCAACACCTGACCTCTTGGGGAGACAGTTCACAGCCAAACAATTGCACACATAAAACCATCCAGAGACCTAAAAGAGGAAGGGTAAGGGATCCTCAACGTTTGGTGTCTTTCCAGTCTTGACAGTTTGGTAGATAAGGCCCTTGACTTCTATTGATTGTCAACTTGACGGGGGCAGAATTAACCTGGAGTCAGATCTCTGGTCGTCATTATGGGGAAGTTTCTAGATTAGGTTAACTGGGGTGGGAGGAGCCACCCCAATATGGGAGACACCATTCTCTGGCCTGCTAGACTGTATGAAAGAGGGGGAGCTGAGCTACACATACCCTGATGTGATGGTGCAACACTAAGGAGAAGAGGCAGGAGGATCAGAATCAAGGTAATCCTCTCATCTTCATTTATACAATGAGGCCAGCCTGAGCTACATGATAACCTTCAGAATGGCTATGCTAACGGTATAGTAGTTTATTAAGATATACAGTCTTTGGGGCTGGCTAATTTTGCTGTCTGATGTTTTCATTTGCATGATTTTTTATACTGTGGTTTTATTTTATTATTTATTTGTTTGTTTGTTTGTTTTTGGTTTCTCGAGACAGAGTTTCTCTGTGGTTTTGGAGCCTGTCCTGGAACTAGCTCTGTAGACCAGGCTGGTCTCGAACTCACAGAGATCCGCCTGCCTCTGCCTCCCGAGTGCTGGGATTAAAGGCATGCGCCACCACTGCCCGCCTATACTGAGGTTTTAATGTAAAAAGAATTTTAAGGTAAATTTATTTATCTTTAGATTTGTTTATTATAAATATATACATATATATGTGTGTGACTAGTTTGCCTACATGCATGTATGTATAAGCACATATGTGCCTGGTGCCTCTGGAGGTCAGAGAGGGCATCAGATCCTGTAGAATCAGAGTACAGATGGCTGTGAACCACATGTGAGGCTGAGAACCAAACTGGTTCTCTGGAAAAGCAGCCAGTGTTCATAACTACTGAGTGAGACACCTCTCTAGCTCTGAATTTTAAAAATTATAAACATTTTATAGTAAAATCCATTCATAAAATTGACACTAAATTTTGACTCATTCAAAAAGAACCAGTCACAAAAGGATAACAAAAAGAACCTCCAATATAGTTGGCTAGCTTCCTCACTACAAACTCCTCCAAACATTCTAAATAAATACACCATGAAAACAAGTTAAAAATGTGTGACTGAGTTGGCTGTGTGGAAGTGAAAAATGTCTTCTTCAGAAGCAAAACCATGGAGAAAATTTAAAAGCATAACTGCTGCAGAAAAGCATAAATTTTATCTTTGTATAAAGAGGTCTCCATGAGCAAAAAGAGGGATCTCCATTCTTTCGGACCAGGGAGCGGAGATATAAGCACAACCTTATCAAAGGAACTCGATTTGGCCACAATCAAAGGGATCAGCAGAACCGACCATGCTCATTCCTTCCAGTTGAAGAGACACAGTTCTCTGACCAAAGCCTCTACCTGCTACTCTCTGCATGAATGGGGGAGTATATGGTGTCAGTGTGGCAGTCTGTTCCTCTGGTCACTTTGAGGCATGAGGCTGAGATGGGAAAGGGGGTGGGTGGATGGAGGTTTCCCCAGGAGAATGAGTGATGTCGATAACTGAATAAAATGTTCATGAATAGCTTTGATTTAAAAGTGGGGCTTGGGATTTTCTATCCGTTTCTCTCCCTCCCCCATTTCCCGGTGTGTGTGTGTGTCTGTGTGTGCACATACATGCCTGTATGTGCATTTGCTTGGAGGACAGAGGTTGACATCAAGGGTCCTCATTAATCATTTTCCACCTTGCTGTCTAAGACAGGGTTTCTCATTGAGCCTAAAGCTAGACTGGCTGGCCAGTGAGTTCAGGACTGCTTGCTCATTTAGTCCCACAGTCTTTCCATCTCCCCAGTCCTTGTTTTCCAGGCACGCAGCACTGCGTTCAGCTTTTTACGTGCATATGGAGAGATGAAAGCTCCCGTGATGAGCGCTTTACAGACACCTCCTGTAGTAGTTTGAATATAACTGACCCCCATAGGGAGTGGCACAATTGGGAGGTGTGGCCTTATTGAAAGAAGTGTGTCACTGTGGGGGCAGGCTTTGAGGTCTCTTTTGCTCTAGCTTTGTTGACAGAAGTTTCTGTCTCGCCTGGTTCCACAAGGGTTCAGTCCCAAAGAAACACAACAGAGGTCTACATTAACTATAAACTGGCTGGTCTATTAGCTCAGGCTTCTTGTTAACTCTTACATCTTAAATTAGCCCATTTCCAGGGAGGAATTCTCATTTTCTTCCTCTTGTTATGGGTAATGACTGCAGACTGATGCCTTCTTCTTCCCAGAATTCTCCTGTCCTGGTCACCCCGCCTATACTTCCTGCCTGGCTACTGGCCAATCAGTATTTTATTAAAGCAATACAAGTGACAAATCTTTACAGGGTACATGACCATTGTCCCGCAGCAAAGCTTCCCTCGGTGTGGCACTCAGACCATTTTCCTGTTGCCTGCAGGATGTAGGTACTCTCAGCCACTTTGCCCCATCTGCCTGCATACTACCATGCTCCCTGCTGGGACAAAAATGGATGGAACTTCTGAAACTATAAGTGAGCCACCCCAATTAAATTTTTTCCTTTATAAGAGTTGCCATGTTCATGGTGCCTCTTCATAACAATACCTCCCCTGCCTGTGTTGTATTCCATTCTTTTAATAGCATCTTGCTACGTATTCATGGCTGTCGTACTCACCGTGTAACTCAACCTTGGTCTTTTGTTTAGACATAGGGAAACCTTACTGTAGCAGCATCTACTCTTTCCTTTATGATAGTGTCCCAAAGAATCTGGTCAAAGGGATTAGGAAATAAGGAGGTTGGGCTGGCAAATTGGCTCAGTGGGTGCCGTAGTTAGGGCTGCTATTGCTGTGAAGAGACACCATGACCATGGAAATGCTTCCAAAGGAAAACACTTAATTGGGACTGACTTAAGGTTCAGAGGTTTAGTCCATTATCATCACGGCAGGATATGGCAGCATGAAGGCAGATATGGTGCTGGAGGAAAAGCCAAGAATTATACATCTTGGTCTGCAGGCTTCAGAAGCAACTGTGTATCACACCAGGCATAGCCTGAATATAAGAGACCTCAAAGCCTGCCTCCACAGTGACACACTTCCTCCAATAGGGCTGTATCCACTCCAACAAGGCTGCACCTCCTTAAAATGCCATTCCCTAAGGGCCAAGCACTCAAGTACATAAGTCAATGGGGGCCATACCAATTCAAATCACCACAGTGGATTAAAGGTGCTTGCCTTGCAAATCTGATGACCTGAGTTTACTCCCCAGAACTCATGTAAAGATAGAAGGAGGAAACCAACTCCACAGAGTTGTCCTCTGACCCCCACACACATTTCCTGTAATGAGTGCCCATACATGCAGTCTTCATACACACATATACATACACTAAATAAGTAAACAAACAAATAAGGAAGTGGTCTAAGCATCTATCATGACTAGAAGAAAATGATCAACCCTCTTGATTGAACACTGACATCCTTATGAGCCATAAGAGAACTTGTTTTGATGGATGTTAGAGTTTAAACTCTTAGCTACATTATTTCAGAAATCCCCTAAAAAGGAAAAAAAAAGTTCTGTTTCTCCTGAACATGCACACAGTGGGCAGATTTCTTTGTTGAACTTGGCCATAAGCAAAACCACATGGAATGTGAAGAATTGGTTTGAATTAAGTGACAGAACCCATAATTTATAGGGAGCTACCAAGGAATTTAGGCTTGAGGTCAAACAGATGGCCTTGTTAACAGACATATGGTGCCCAGTATTTCCCGGTGGTCAGTGTGCTGGAACCAGCCAGGCTGGGCTGGGAAGTTCATCGGGAGAGACAAAGGACAGAACTCTCCTCCCCAATTGGGAGTGACAGTGGTGTGATGTCAACTCTTATTACCCAGTTAGAAATTGATTATCAGACGGACTTTCTGTCCAGTCTATCTGCCTTGAGCATCTTCTCTGTGCATTATCCTTTATGGATCTTAAATGCGCAGGCTATTCAAGTGGCTGACTGTGCTTATAAAACAACAGG
This sequence comes from Alexandromys fortis, assembly GCF_014885135.2. Taxonomy (NCBI): domain Eukaryota; kingdom Metazoa; phylum Chordata; class Mammalia; order Rodentia; family Cricetidae; genus Alexandromys; species Alexandromys fortis. The sequence continues at coordinate 886,867 of NW_026068063.1, read as the reverse complement.
GGGCTGGGAAGGGTGTTCCCGAGATGGCTTTGGTATGAGGCACGTAGAGCCAGGCAGGACCACCAACGAGAGCTCTAAATTCTCATTACGGAGCCTCACTTTCCGTCTTCAGTGTATCATCTGAGAGTCTATCTAGAGTAGGCGCGAGGATTTCAGCCACCAGTGTGGCTGGTGGGAATGTGGAATCCCATCACGCTGAAGATAATTTCGATTGTGATCTTCCTGGTAGGTCTCAGCAGAGACTCCGTGGAATGACAGAGAGCGCTCTCAAGCCTTCATCTACAAATTAGAGTCAAATTTAGTGGAAATGAGGAAGAAGCTTAATTTCTTTAAAGGTATTCTCATTAGTTTTCACACGGATATCTATTTCCTGGGAGATTAAGGTCATGGGGTAAAATGACTGCTAAGTCACGGGTTTATTTAAAGTAAGTGAGACAAGACACTCGGAGAGATTTTAAGACCTGAGTTTTAGCAAAGAGTAGACTGGGACAATCTATGCTTCCCTAAATGTAAAGAAAAAAAGGTTATTAAAGGATCCATGCCTGGTGGTGCATGCCTACAGTCATGCCACTTGGGAGGTAGATATGAGGATCAGAACGTGGAGGGCAGCCTGGGCTACATAATGAGTTAGAGGCCAGCCTGGACAACAAGAAACTCTGTCTCGCCAAAACCAAACAGAAAAAAAAAAGTTTGTACAAGGATACATCATTTGGGGTTAAGAAGACATTTCATTTGGGAAAACGCTTGCTATACAAGCATCAGAACCTGCATTTGAAACTTCGCCATGCATGGGTGGAAGTGAGTGTCTATAATACCAACAACACAGGGGAGCAGAGATGAGATCTCATTGGTCAGCCAGCCAAGGTGAATCAATGAGATCCAGGCTCAGTGAGAGATCCTACCTCGAAAACAAGATAGAGAGAGATTGAGTAACACACTCAGTGTGCTCTGGCTTCTATATACATATATGCAGGCATTCATTCACACATATATGCACACACATGTATGTATACACCTAGATGAACATTCATATTCCCACTACATGTGTATACCCACACATGTACACACACACACACACACATGCACACACACACACACACACACGAAGGGTCCATTTAACAACTCCAAGTTCTATTTTATGAGTTTTCTTGGCCTTCCTTTCAGTGGATTTGATGCTCTTGTAATTTTCCTCTGTCCTCCCCTGCAGTCAACACTGGTCACCCCTTTTTGATTTGTGATAGTTTAATTGACAGATGCCCTCAATTCTTAACCCCTTCCTGGATTTAAGCCTTCTGCTATACAACTTTGCATCCTTTGATCCTGGCATGTGGGCCAGGGTTGGGAGTTCCTGCTCCTTTTCCTGACCTCTGCCTTGTGGTGACACACGCCGGCCAGGTTATGACAGCCAAGGTGGAACAGGCAGAATCTGGATAAATCATCCCTGCATCTCTTCTCACACTATTATGTTTGCTATGTAAATGTATCTGGGCTGGTCTGCGGGGTCATGAGCCCCATGGAGCAGGGCTAAATTGTCACAGTGGCCCAGATGAGACCCAGCCTATGATAAAGCCCAGCCAGGACTTCAGATACAGGGGATGAGCCTTGGTGAACTCAGCCTTGGACCAGCAGACCAGACAGCTGGCTTTTAGAGCCATGACCCCATAACATGCTTATGTGTTACATAGCGCCATGGGGGGGATTATGGTCCCTACAAAATCTGAGTTACTTTTTTCTCTGCATTTGGCTCAGGGAAACAACACAATACAGTTTTTTTGTTCTCCATTGACAAAACTGAGCGAGCTGGAAAGTTGTCTGGCATGCCACAATACATAGAAGTCAGAGGCAGGATTTGAACTTAAGAGGTTGGGTGCCATACCCCGCCCCCCCCCCCCCACCATTTAAGGTGATTAGCTGCTTGTTTACTTACTCCTTGCTCTGTTTTGTTTTTATTTTTTTAATAAAAGAAAAATTTGGCTGGGGCTGTAGCTCAGTTGGTAGAGTGTTTGCCTACTATGCAAAAGGCCATGGGTTCAATTCCCAGGTCCATATAAACAAGATGTTGTGGTACAATCTGTAATCCTGGAGTTCAGAAAGTGAAGCAGGAGGATTAGATGTTCGGGGCAATCCCTGTCTGCATAGAAAGTTTGGGGCTATCCTGGGTTACCTGAGAGCCTGTCTCAAAAAAAAAAAAAAACAAAAAAATAAAAACAAAAAAAAAAACAAAAACAAAACCCCACGCACACAGAAAACACATGGAAATACAACTGACTAATTGTGCATGCATGATTAGTCTAAGACTTCTGACAATATGAGAGCTTCCTGAAGTCTCCGCCGTCCCTTGCGCATCTGAGAAAACTCTGAATGTGGTCGTTCCCCATCATTTCTCCGGGACGCTCTATTGCCGCTGTGCATTCCAATGCCTCTCTATTGTTAGCATGTTCTTGAGGGCACAGATGGCCCCCGCGAGGGGTGGCAGGTTCAGTAAACACAGTGTTGTTGGCGGCATAACAGTACCATGCTGCCCTTACCTGTAGCTGGCTTTTCTGTCACACTGGGAATCTGTAGGTCTTGTCTGACATAGCTGCTCTGCTCTGTCGCACAGGTAGGAAGGCTGGCTGCATCATTCATAGAGGCCTGCACAGCCCTGCCCCTGCCCTCCTGTGACTCCTCAGCCCCACCACACAGATGCCCGGGGCATGTCAATCATTCGGATCTCCTTTTGTCTGTGTTGGAAGAGGTGACTCAGGGATGTTGGCAGTTGTTTACCAAATTGAATTGCTCTCACCGTCTTGGTGGGCACTTGGAAAAGTGCTCTTGTGCCCTTCTGATAGAAGAGTTGTTTATTTTTATACGTATGAGTGTTATTTTGATATGTATGAGTGTTTTGCCTACATGTATGTATGTGTACTACACAAATGCTTGGTGTTCTTTGAGGTCTGAAGAAGGTGTCAGAGCTCCTGGAACAGGAGTTACAGGTGGCTATGAGCAGCCAAATAGGTCCGCGAAGGTACTTGCCTTGAAACCACAAGTGCATCAGGGTAGCAGTTCAACTCCCAGAACCAGTGTAAAGAAAGTCTGAGTCATTTGATAAGGGAGGGAGGGAAGGACAGAGAGATAGAGATAGAGATAGAGAGAGAGAGAGAGAGAGAGAGAGAGAGAGAGAGAGAGAGAGAATGGAGAGAGAGACACCACTGCAAGGGATAGATAATCTTAAGCATTTCTAGGCTGGTGACATTTTCACTGAGACATGAACAATGGAAAGGAGATGAGGATGCCAGTCACGTTTATTCAGAAAGAGCATCCCAGACAGAAGGGAAACAGGTACGAAAGTCCTGAGGCAGGGGCATGCTTGGTATTGTTGGGGGTTAAGAATAAAACCACTGAGGCTAGAGAAGTGAACAAGAGAAAGAGGTGAAGGAAGTGGGCGAGGAACCCGATACCACAGGGTGAGGCAAAGCTTCTGGAACCTTCTTTGATGACTGTATCATCTTTTCTGTTCACAAGGCAGGGACTTAAGCAAGACTTAGATTTGGAAGGAAAGATAGAATGGGATCTAAGAGTCAGGCATGTTCTTCAGGAGCCTTTAAACCAACCGAATATACAATATCCTCATTGATATATTAATATGGCTACAATTTATAGGAAATCATTATCAGTAATTATTACTGTATCGAGAAAAGTAATTGCTAGCACAATTTTGGGAAGCACTTGGCTCCACATTGTCTGTCTTCTGATAAAAACTCCACAATGCCACAGAGAGGTGGGGAAGCCAAACTTAATCTAATAAAGGTCGCCCTCATGTCCCTCCTGCTCTGTGACACACCATTTACTGAATCATCTATTGTTGTCCAAAGAACAAAGACGAACCTCGACAATCGGGGGAATGATAAGGTTCATTTGAAAAGTGGGGAGGAAATTGTGAAAGTGTTGGAGGCCAAGGGCAGAGTCCTGCCCGGAGATCAATAGCTGCCCACAATGAGGAGGGAGGAGGAGGAATAAGCATGATGAATGATTCTGAGGGATGGTGTCCTGCCAGGCAGCCAGTGTGGCGGCCCGATGATATGAGCATACACCTCTGCTGTCTGCATCACATGACCTGTGAACACCTCAGCTGACCCTCTGCAGGATCGCGGGGGCTGGGTTGTCTGCAGGGTTTCCAGGAGCATTGGAAGAGAGCAGGAAATGCCCCAGTGAGGACCACACAGCGCCAGCCTTGTCTCCATCCTTCTCTTTCTTTGATCAAGTTGAGCAAAACCACCGAAGGCAGAGCGGTGCACCTAGGAGCCTGTTAAAGCTTTCCTCCCTCAGATGGAGAAGATGGAAATTAGGAAATCCTACTCCCCAAATTATTTAGTGTAACAAAGACACCCATTGGGCTCTTCTTTGCCTCACACCATTGCCAGCGAAATGAGTGCCTTCCAACTTAGGTTTAAGCTCAGTTTAATTATTCATGAATACTCAGAGGAATGTTCCCCATATTAAAAACCCATCACAAGGAATTCATGATTATGACTGGAGGATGGAGGTACTGGATAGCACGGAGCACTCTACAGGCTGCATTGTCTCTTCTGTCCATCAACAAGCACCTCCAGACTTTCGGTAGAAATGTTTTGGTTTTGCTGGGTGTAGGTGCAGAGTTGGAATCTGAATGGTTGGAGCTGAGCCGTGGGGAGAGTGATGGCTGGACTACGCAAGTTATAAAGTGTCAGGTGGGATGCAGGACATAAATAGTGACAATGGGGTTCTGAGCACTGGGAAGATGCCTCGGAAGACAATGTCTCTCTGTCACACTGTTAAGAGAATAAATGGCTTACAGTCCAGTTCTCAGTTGAAGACAGTGAAGCCTCTAAGGGTTAACTGTTCTTTAAGGGTTTTTCTGTCAAGAAGGGTATAGGCTAAAAAAATATCCCAAAGAAGGTCTACCCACCAAATGTCTGTATTCTCATTAACAATCCATCACTTGCAATGCATGTATAACCTATGTTTCTATCTTTGTTTATATAGATCCAATATCTTTCTACTTACTAAATACCCATCATTTACAATCCATCTAATATCCATCCACCATCCAACCAATAGCCTCACACTCACTAAACACCCACCATTTACAGCCATCAGTAATCCATCCTGCCATGCATCCATGCATCCATCTAACCATCCACATGTCCATCTAATAGCTATCTATGACCTCTCCCCGGATAAATCTATTTGTCTTCTCCTGTGTCTACCAACATCTTCTTCCACATCTCCAGTTAACCAATGAAGCAATTTGTAACACTTCTATCCCACCCTCATCCCCCTTTCTCTTCATTGTCAGTGCTGAAACCCAGACCAATGCATCATCTTCTGGATGCCTGTGATGGCTTCCTATTTAGCCTATCCCTCCCTCCTTTGTTATTGTACAGTTCATTTTTATGACAGCTAGAGAGACCATCTTCTCATGATGTCCCATGACTCCTATGATTGAAGCCTTTTGGTGTGCAGACACCTTTATAGTACTGTTTCCACATAGACCAGAGGAGTTGTCTCCAAGTAGCTAGCACTAGAGTTGAGGAGGAGAAGGAAGAGGAAGTCTTTCAAAGAACAAGTATTCTGGCGTGGGAGGTTCTTCTATGTGTTGCTTTTATTGGTTAATGAATAAAGAACTGCTTTGAGCCTATGGCAGGGAAGAACAGAACCAGGAGAGGAAAGCTGGGCTGTATGCTGGGAGAAAGAAGAGTGGAGTCAGAGAGAAGCCATGAAGCAGCCGGAGATAGACACTGGGAACTTTAGCCAGTAAACTACAGCCACATGGCAATAAACAGATTAATAGAAATGGGTTAAGTTAGTATGTAAGAGTTAGACAATAAGAAGATAGAGCTAATGGGCCAGCAGTAATTTAAATAACATGGTTTCTGTGTGATTATTTTGGGTGTAAGATAATCGGGTGGCTGGGAACCAACAAGTGACCTCCCTTCAACAGTATTCCAGGGGAAGAGGATAACATGTGTGAAGGTCGTGAGGTCAAGGCAGACCAGGTGTATTATAGGATACAAAACAAGGCCTGTGTGGCTGGTGTGGTGCAGGAGTTTAAGGGTGGTAATAGGCGTGATTCAGAATGAACTTAGAGATGGTCCAGACTTCTGTGATGAAGGGTTTCAAAGACAGGGTTGTCAGGTTTAGCAAATACAAATATAGGATGCCTGGTTAAATTAGAATTTCAGGTCGATAGCAAATACATTTAGCATAAGTATGTCCCAGGTATTGCATGGTGTTGAGCAGCTATATACTCCAAACTGAAACTAGACTTAGGAAGGGAAGGAAACTCACAGGGCTCAGGAAGTGAACAGAACTCACAGGTCTCAGGGAACATCTGAAACAAGAGTCACAAAAGTCCCTTCCCAAGACTAGAAAATGGTTGTCAATTTCCAGGGAGAGGAGACTCTCTGCCCTCCACTGCCAGCAAGTTGAAGAGAACTCTAGGGATGCAGCTCCCATGAGTCATCATCCAGGCTAGGGGTGAGCTTTCAGGGATGCAGCTGCCTATGAGTCACCTGTGCTTCTGTAAGTAATCCTCGCTGTGTTATTGGTTCAATAATTAGACTTGGGCAGATTCTGCTCTGTTGTGCATTCTCTGTGCGGTGTGAAAAGACATTGATTAACACCTCAGGGGAGTTTGCACAACAAACAGGGGAATTCTTATGCTCATAGTTATTTGTTGTTCTAATTCAACTGGACACTGAACTGGTATGTTATCTGTGTCTCCTGAGATGATGTCCCAAAACTAAACAAAGTGGAGCCTATCCAAGAATACTGGACTCAATTGTCAATCTTGCTCATGGAGGAGGAATCAAAGAAGGAGTTGGAACTGACATATTAGTGGATATATCACTCTATTCTCATCTACAGAGAGAAAAAGGACATTGGGAAACCTAACTGTATATTTATCTCTGGGACATATTAAATGATGATTATTCTAAGCAATTTACTCTGAACTGTATTGAAGCTGAAAGGCTGAATGTTGCCTTGAAGGGAGGCATCTCATGTCATATGGTTGACCTTGCATCTTCACAGCATCCAGCAAGGGTACCTGGGACACACATGTTCCTAGGTAAGTAAACGGTTCTATAAGGATAGAAAATGCTTCTTCAGGATGCACTGTGATGGTGAAGGTTTAATTATCAACATGCTGTAACCTAGAATGACCCAAGAACATTTGGTTGAGGATTGTCTAGGTCAGGTTGGTATAGGGAAATGTCTGCACGGGGTTGTCTTGATGGTTAGTTGAGATGAGAAGACTCACCTAGATCTGGTGCTGTCACAAGATGGTAGGAGCTCAGTGAGCATGGTGAGCTGGGACTCCTCTACCCTGCACTAGGACAGGAGTAGAAGAAATAATGAAGTCTTTTTTGTTTGAAGCATTCTGGGAGTTGCTTGTTACTGTGGTGTAACTGACTGATACACTCTGATGTATCTGAATTTTTGGTTTCCTGCTTCCGTCTGTTTGTTGAAAGTTACTTCTGTTTGTGTGTCAGAAGGCGGCGAGCATTTCAGGATGCGACTAGATGAGGAGGAGGAAGCCCCCTGAGAATGGGATTGACGGATTGATGGAGGCCAGTGGTGGAGACACAGCTCAGCTTGTAATGAGCTTGTTGCGTAAGCATGAGGCTCTGAGCTGGAACCTCAGAAGCCTCATTAAAAGCTCAAGCACTAGGGCTGTGACTTGGTCTGTAACCCTGACACAGGAGGAGAGGATAGGGCTGTATGGAGTTGGATCCACCCCTCAGCAGCTGAAGCACCCAGGGGAGAGGGCCTACTCCTCACCTGGGCAGCACAATAGAGTTGATTCTGTGGCATGGGCAGAGGCGAGCTGACCCTGGAGTTATGAGGACGGGAGAGCCAGTCACACCCCTCTTGTCTGCCATGTGGTAGTGTGGGTAAGGAAAAGATTTTCTCCTCCCCATGCCCCTTGACACCTGCAGCAGGTGGGGGACCTGACCCAACCCCTCACTGGCTGCAGCACTGGGCCCCCTGCCTCACCCGGGCAGGACAGTAGAGTTGATCCTGTAGACAGGGTGCAGGTGAGCCAGGCTTGAGGGCTTATGAGGAGCATAGTTGGTACTGCCTCCCTCTTCTTTGGTGTGGTAGTGGGGATGAAGGAAAGATGCCTTCCCTAATAGCTCCCACCTCCTCCAGCTGGAGAGGGAGCTGACCGCTTTGCCAGATGCAACACTCAGGAAAGTGGACCCCGCACGTCCGCTGAGCTGCCCAGTGGAACTGACCCTGCAACCCTGAGGACGTAAGCATGAAAGACCTAGCCCCGCCCCTCATCTGCCACATGATCGCATGGGCAGGGAAGAGATGCCCCCCCCCCATATCAACATCAGAGGCAGATGGAAGAGCTGGCCCTGAGGTCACAAGAGCTGGAGAGCTATTCCTGGTCCCTACCAGCTGCAACACTTGGGAAAGCAGGCCCTGCGCCTTGCATGGGCAGGAAAAAAACCCAACCCTGTTGGCGGAAGTGAGCCAGCCCCAAAGTTGTGAGCATGGGAGATCTGTCCCCCACTACTCGTCAGCAATATGGACTGGGGGGAGATGCATCCCCAGTCCCCTTCCTCCTTGTCCCTCACTTCCTGTAACAGACCAGGGAGCTGACTCTCCCCTTACCAACTGCAGCAGTCAGGAAAGCGGGCCCTGTTTCTCACGTGGGCAGCACAGTGGGGCTGATCCTGTTGGCAGAGACGCAGCTGAGATAGTCCTGAGGGGGTGAGGGTGGCATAGCTCCGCATCCCCCTCATCTGCCATGTGGTGCTGAGGGCAAGAGATGGATGCCCCCCCCCATGGTGGGTGAGAAAGCTGACCCTCCCCTGTACCAGCTGCAGTACTCAGGAAAGTGAACCTGGCACTTCGTCTGGGCAGCACAGTAGAGTGCTGTGGTGTGGGTGAACCAGCCCTGGTGCTGTAAACATGGGAGACAACTCCCCATTACTCATCTCTCATGTGGTAGCAAGAGCGGGGAAGCGATCCCCCCACCTCCCCACCCCCACCTATGGATGCCTGAGGCAGTTGGAAGAGCTGGCCCTGCGGTTTTAAGAGCTGGAGAGCTGTCCCTGCCCCTTATCAGCTGCAGCCTGGGGAAAGTGGCCCCTACACCTGTCTGAACATCTATGGAGAGCTGAATTCTGGCTCTCCTCCTAGCTGTCTACCTGCTTTAGAAGGGATTCCAGGCTGGAGTCCAAGGCAAAACAGGACTGATAGTTTTCTGAGTGTGGTTCATTATAAACAAGTCAGAAGACATCTTGAGGTCAGGGGCCAATCGTCTCTATGCCTGAAGGTTTCCTAGCATATATGTGAATGACACAGGGGGCTGGGCACCTACACTGACCTCTGAACACAGGCCAGTACCATCCCTGTTTTGCTCAAGGCTATTCCACAGCTCTTCTGAGTTACCCAGAACAAAGCCAAGATCTGTACCACAATCTTGGGGGTGTCACAGCTCTTATCCTTCTAGGGAAGCTGCACGGGAGGATACTACTTTATAGACAAGTGTGCAGGGGGCATAGCTTTCTACTCTCTATCCAAAACTGCATTAATCTGTCTGCCATCTTTTCATATAAGGTTTGGCCTATAATTGTTTTCTTTGCTGTGTCTTCATTTGGTTTGGACATCAGGGTAACCCTGGCTTTGGATAAAGAGACTGGTCTTGCCGTTCTAATTTATGGACTAATTTGAGAAGCACTGGTATTGTTTTTTTTTTTTTTTGTAGCAATCTTGTTGAATTCATCAGTGAACTTATGTGGATTGGATGTTTCATAGTTGGAGAACTCTTTTTTTTGTAACTAAAACTTAAACCTCATTGGGTGCAACTGAAAATAACAATATTATGCAAATTAAGTCAGTCTCAGAAAGACAAACCATCACAGTTTCTCTCATTTGTGGGTCGAAGATACTACATAGGTAATAACACCATCTCTGTATAAATGATAAGAAAGTAGGATCAAAAGTATCTAAGGGAACAAAGAGACGGGAGGAAAAGAGAAAAGGGAGGGGAGCTGAGGATGTGGAGGGGTCTATACTTAAAGTCCATTGCACACTGGCATGGGAATTAATCTATGGAATCCCCATTTAATGAGATAAACAATTTTAAAAGTCTAAATCACTTAAACATTATAATTATAGAACTAAATCTCAAAATAAGAATTGTAGACAGATGTATTGGTTAGCGTCTGCCGCTTAACAAATTATCCTAAATCTTAGTGGGGTGCAATAATAAACAATTCTTATTGTAGAGTCTGTGTGGGTCAGGAGTGAGGGAGTGGCTTAGAGGGGGTAGTTCTGACTCTCTTGGGAGGTGCCAATCACAATGGTACCCAGGCTTACAGTTGTCTAAGGACTAGACTAGGTTTGCAAGAGCCACTTCTGCTCTACACCACTGGTAAACCTCTTTAGATCTTCCCCAACCATTTTTTTTTGCTGTCCCCAAATGCTAACTACCTGAGAGGAGACCAAGGCAACAACCTCTCCAGGGGAGACCCTTTGGGTCTCTCCTATCTAGTTGTCTTCCCATTTTGCCTGTGTCTGTATTCCCTGCACCTCATAACATGACTTTTGAGCTGGGCTATCAGTCTAGACTCAGCATTCATTCTTATTCTTATCTGTTGTCCCTTGCTGGACATTTCTCAAATACACTGTCTATGAATTATGTACGTGTGCGGCCTTAAATGCATCCCTCCGAAATAGTCAATAACCATGGCTTTGCCACTCAACAGTATCCTCCCAGACTCACTTATCCACTCCAAGTAACTTTCACCCTATCAATGTGACACCATCCATTTCCCTCCCAACTGTGACATGATTGCCAGGTGTTTTCAGCAAGAAAGTCATTATTCAAAGCCCCAAACCAACACAGAAAGCCAAGATAAGGATGGGCTAACCCAGCATGAGTGGAGAAAACATTCACTTAATCCTGACTCTTCTGCCCGAGTCCCCCGGGAAGATTTGTAGCATCAAGTGCAGAGATTGTCTGACTTTGCACCGTCAAATGCTAACAAGCATGGCCTCTTTGCTAGGAACGTCTGCACGGTCAGGTGATGCTCCCTGGAAGACGCAGCCACCACCGTCTACCTTTCTGTTCACGACTCCGCAATCCATGACCACCACCCTGAGACCTGGAATTTTTTCTCTCTCATAACTTGGTAATGCTGCTGACGGTGGCACATCGAGCCTCTGGCAAGCTGGGCTATTTGCTGTTGCCATCTCCACTGATAAATTGCCCAATTTTCTTAGCAAATTTAGCAACAATAACAGTTTTCTGCTAGCAAAATAACCTTTCATTTTATCTTAAAAAAATGAGATGGAATAGAAACGGATGGTAGAGGTTTTAGGTCTCCTTCAAAAAGAAAACCAAGTTCCTCAATTTTCAGTTTTCACCGAAAACTGTGGGTGGGGAGCTGGTTTTTCGTGCCCAGTAAATAAAACGACTGTGTTTTACATTCAGCCTATTGCTGCCCTTGGATTGCTGCTTCTGTACTTTTTATAGAAAAAGAACTTTTGTAACACCTTATAGTTTCATAGGGGGAATGCATTGGATTAGTTTTCTTTAGACATTTTTTTATAGAAAAAAAAAAGGTCTCATGTCACCCAGACTCATCTGTGACTTGCCATCTAGTTGAAGATGACCCTGAACTTTTGATCCTCCTGCCTCTACCTTCTAAGTTCTGGGATTACAGGCCTGCACCACCACGGCCAGCTTCCTTCAGAAGTTCATTTTTAGTTCCGTATTTATCCCCCTGCAATGGGATAGCTGTACCTCACTTCTTGTGAGCCCAAGTTTATGGATTATAGTGCTCAGTGGAACATATTATAAGAATTTCTACTTAATCCATCAAAAACCGGGAGGCCTATTTTTAACCAAAGTCCCAGATGAAGGAAACGATCTGATTTCAATGTTGGTTATCAGCCTCTGCCAACCGGGGAGGAAAGTGGATAATAGGAGACGGGGGAGGCAGCTTGGACAACCCTAGCTAGCATCCATCCCCACCCAGCCCTGTTGTCAAGAGGAAGCCCAAGATTGAGACTCCACTGTGATCTTAGCTGGAACCAAGAGCTCAAATAAAGACAAGAATCATCAGCCATTGCCACTCCCAGGCCACATTCCCAAACTGCTGCCGCCACCTCCCCACAGGGACGCCTGGGCTGACAAAGACTGAAGTTGGCCAAACCACCAACTGTCAGCCTCTGAGGGCAAAATCACTTCCCAAGACGGGGAACGCCAGGAAGCTCCGCTTTGTACTCCGCCGGCACGCACTCTTCCGCCTTCCCTGTTTAGCTTTGAACCCAATGGTCAGAAGCGCAGCTCTGCAGTGAAGCCAGATTCCTTCCTGACCGGGTCTGTGGTTTCCTCCAGGGCTCAGTCAGACAAGGACGTGTAGGCAGGCACGAAGCACCCTTTGCAGTAGGCTGCAGGCAGATGCAGGACAGGGGAAGAGCCAGGCTCTGGGACGGCGGTGGCCTCCCAGCGAATTTAGCCTGCTCTTTGATTGAGTCAGGGCAGGTCCTCTCCGTACTGTGTCCGACATGGTGGACATTTGCTTGCTGTCTTTGGCTTACAGACCCCTGGAATTCACTCTAAGAACACTCCTTAATCTCAGGTCACAGTGCTAAGGAGAAGCCATGACAAGTCCCATACATTTCTCTCCCATGTCTAGGCCTGAACATGTGATCCATGCTTCCTGACTTGGTATACAACTTGGGCTTAGGAGTGACCTACACTAGCCAATGAGACTCAGACCAGAAAGTTTGCTTGCTATACACAGGAAAACAAAAAAGACAAACGACTTGAATTGTGGAATATTTGTTTATGCTATAGAGATATATCTCTGACTAAGTCGCCTTATGATTGGTTTAGTAAAAAGCTAAATGGCCAACAGCTTGGCAAGAAAGAACAGGTAGGACTTCTGGGGAGAGAAAGAGCTCTGGGAAGAAGAGCAGCAGAGATGTCAGGAGATGGGAAAGAAGTCAGAATATGGTAGAGCGGAGAATAACCGAGCCATGTGACAGAATGCAGATTAATAGAAATATTTATTTAAGTCATAAAAGTTAATTGGGAAAAAGCTTAGGCTAAGGTCAAGCTTTCATAATTAATAAGAAGTTTCCATGTCGTGACTTGTGGGTTGGCGATCCAAAGATAATCTGATGAGAAAACCTGCTACAGACTTGTTTTCTATTAGCATGTCAAGCCTAAAGCTTTTGGGAGCCAGTGGGAGAGGCAGAGTCACCTGAGAGAGGCACCAGCCTGGAGGAATGCTTAGGTGCGTGAGAATCCCAATAACGTCGCCTGAACTCTTGAATCTACCTGAAGCTAACGTAGACTTGACCTATTTTATTATTATTATTATCATTATTACTATTTTGGTTTTCAGTTGCATGCACCAAGTCTTTCTTTTCCTATTTTTTATTTGTAATCTATTGACATCTTTGAATCTAAAGGATATCACATGGGCTCTATACAGCTTCAACTTCATGGGATCCAGCATCACCAGAGATAAGCCTCTGGGGCTGTCTGTGAGAAAGTTTCTAGAGTGGGCTAATTGAGGAGGAAAGACCCACCCTAAAAGCACTGTCCTAGGGGCTGCTAGGCTCTGAGACAGACTGAATAGGAGAGAGTGAACCGAGCACCAGCATTGATCTCCCTCTGCCTCCTGCCTGTGGCTGCTGTGTGACCGGCTGCCTCAGGCTCAGGCCGCCTATGCCTTCCTCACCATAATGGACTTCTCCAGACTGTGAGCTGAGAGCAACCCTTCCTCCCCCGAGTTGATTTGGTCAGGAATTGGGTCTCAGCTGATAGAAAACAGGACTAATGGAGAGCAAAACACAAAAACATTCACGCAAGCCTTGTCGAGTTCTGACCTTCAACACTCGAGGAAATGAAACAGTGGTGTCTGAAGCCACCGTGGGTTGGGCACACTTTGTCCCATGCTACAGGGGACCATGCAATAGTGTGAGATGTACTGTTTGTCCTCACAGGAAGAAGGGACTTCTGGAGATAATGCACATTCCGGGGGTCACACTCAAGTGCCAACGGCAAACACGGATGAATAGTCTCGGGAGGAGAAGATGGCCACTAACCAGAGGGCACATATAATGTCTGGAGAGGAAAACCAGTTCCTGTCCAGAGGGAATACATGTTGAGGGAATACATTGCCAGACATTTTTTAGAGCAATTAGATTTATTTAATGGGAAAAAAAAAACAAAGACAAAGAAACAAAACAACAACCTTAATTTTTTTGTGTGTGCAATGTTGGGGAGGAAAAACTTTAATTTTTAGCTGCTGGGAACTAATTAATAAAAATTATAACACTAACTTTCTAGCCAAGTAATACGTCTTTGCTATCAGCTTGTGGCGTTTAATCCAGCTCAGCCTCAGGGCCCAAAGCAATACTGGGTAGGAGATGTGTCTTGCTCTGGGCTCCACCAACCAGTAATGTCATAACATAACCTGAGGCTCAGGGTCACACGTCTAGGTCCAGAGTGCTTTTTCTTTTAAGATCTATTTACTTTATTTTATGTGTATGAGTGTTTTGTGTGTGTGTGTGTGTGTGTGTGTGCGCGCGCGCGCGCCCAGTGCCCACAGAGGCCAGAAGAGGGAGCCAGATCACCTGGACCTGGAGTCAACAGGACATAATGATCCACCATGTGGGTACTGGAACCTAAAGCCAGTCCTGCAAGAGCATCAAGTGCTCTGAACTACCCAGCCACCTCAAGGCCCTCCAGAACTCTGGACTTTGGCCCTTACTGCTCCTTAAGATACAAATTTCCAGAAAGTTCTGCTATGAGTTGTTTTTTTTTCCCCAAAATGTACATGTATATGTGTATGCATGTATATTTGTGTGTTGTGCATGTGTATAAGTATGTGTTTATATGCACATATATGTGAAGCTGGAAAACAACCTCAATATTCTCAGAAACATTTTTACTTTCTTTGAGACAGGGCCTTCCATTGACTTGTGTGATGGTTTGAAAGAAATAGCCCCCAAAGGGAGTAGTGTCCCCACAGCCCCCTCTTACGATTGCTTAGGTTTACCTGACAGAAAGCAGGAGAATGACGGACCCCACCTAAGGGTGTCAGCAAGATCTTAGGACGAACTTTCCAGAGTAAGTCACAGCTCCCAGTCTGAGAAGGTCTGGGTCACTATGCCACAGAGAGGGGGAATCTCCGGCCCCACCAGGGCCACATGGAAAGCAGTGAGATTTGCTATTAAAATCAGGCTGTGCCATGCATTTTCATGGTGAGTTGTACAAGCTGATTGCTGCTTTATCAATGTTTCTGGTCCGCTCAGTGGTTAGCCAGTCTTCCTCCTAGTCAGATCTCCTTTCTTGTCAACATAGAACCTCATCCTCAAGATCAGCATCCATGTTTGTTCCTATGTTATTGGAGAGCGGCAACTGCCGTGTCTAAGAGTTATAATGTTTCAGTATGTCAACACAACACAAAAAAGAACATTAATAATAAGTGTTGTTGCTCACACAACAGTTTAGCAAAGACAGCTTTTTTTCAAATAGTGTCTCTGATGATAGCTTAGTGAAGTGGGAACGTTGTTGGTCACATCTTTGGTGCTGCCTTGGGCTGTTTCACTTCTAGCCTCAGGCGCCCGGGCATACCCAGATAACATGGCTCAAACAGTGAGGGGGTCCATTGCTTTCTAAGGGGTGGAATATCAGTTCTGCTCACATCCCATTGGCCCGAACCTAGTCATGGTGGTCCCATCCTACTGAAAGGAGGGTCCTTACCCCCAACTGTTTCCTGGGGCTGGATCTACAGAAAGATCTCCTTGGCTGAGTTGTGCTGTGTGTAATCCCTTGACTCTGCAGGATAAGATGGCCCATGGTTTTCAGGCTTCCTTGGTGGGTCAGAGAGGATAACATCCTGCTGGGTCTCCCACAGGGACAGGCAGTCAGAGGTCTGTGGCTGGCGTTTGCTTTCTTATTGAGTTTAGGAGCAATAGCAATTAATTATAGAACATGGCTTGCAAACTGTTGTAATATATGTCAAGGGCTAGAAGGATGGCTCAGGCAGTAGCATTCAGGGCTCACTGTGAAAATATGAGGACCCGAGTTCAATCCCCAGAACTCGTTGAAGAAACCCAGGAGCAGTGGAGTGTGGGTATTATGTTAGTACTGTGAGGCAGAGACAGGAGGATTCCTGGACCCCCTGGCCAGCCAGTCTAGATGAATCAGCAATTTCCAGGTACGAGTAAGGGACATGGTCACAAAGCAACAAGAATCAGAGGGGAGAGCAACTGAGGAAGACCCTTGAAGCTGACCTCTGGCCTCCACATGCATGCATGCACACACACATATGCACCAGCAAACAAACATATAATATGTGCATGTGCACGCACATACACATGCATGCGCACAAACACACACACACACACACACACACACACACACACACACACACACTGTATCAAAAGCTTAAGAGAATGCAACCAAGGAGGAAATGGAGGTTGCAGATTCTGAGGGCTTTTGCTAATCACAGTCACAAACATTTATTGAGTGTTTGCTGTGTGCCAGGGTGTTTGCTCATCAGAAGGACTCTACAGAGATCAATTATTCTTACTACTGATATCCTGATAGTAGAGGAAGCTTCAAGTGGGGACTCAAGGATGTTAGGATCAAGTTCTGAGTAGGCTCCTAGGTCAAGTTTCTAGGTCTGAGAGGGTGGGGTTCTGTAGTCATTGATAACCATCAAACACTTAGAGAGAGAGAGAGAGAGAGAGAGAGAGAGAGAGAGAGAGAGAGAGAGAGAGAGAAGAGAGAATGCCTGCCCCCAGGATAGTAGGACTTCTTGAACTCAGGCTTGTTGGGAGGAAGTCTAGGAGTCTTCTGCCCTAAAATCACAGACAGTCTTGATTCTCAATCCTTTACTCTGGTGTCCTGGAACTTTGAGAGGGATAAAGGAAGTGTGGTGGTTTGAAAGAAAATGGATCCCAAAGGGAGTGGCAGGCACTATTAGGAGGTGTGGCCTTGTTGGAGGAAGAGCGTTACTATGGGGGTGGGCTTTAGGGGCTCTCTTTTGCTCAAGCTTCCTTCAGTATGACTATCAGTCAACCTCCTGTTGCCTTTGAGTCAAGATGTAAGAACTGTCAGCCCCAGCACCAAGTCTGCCTGCATGCCATCATGCTCCCTGCCATGATGATAATGGATGGACTCAACCTCTGAAACTGTAAGCAAACCACCTCAATTAAATGTTTCCTTTATAAGAGTTGCCATGATCACGGTGTCTCTTCCCGGGAGTGAAAACCCTAAGACAGCAGGAAAAGCTACAACAGTTTCCTCCTTTCTCTTGAGCCACTAGAGACAATGACACTGAGGGGAATGGTATCTTCCTGAGGGAGAACACTTTGGGCTGGAGTCTTTGAGCACTCGAGTCCTCTGAGAAAGGTTTTCACCGTCTTTTCTCTTAGCAGCTACATCTCTAACTCCAGGAGCATAGACATTCCTGGAATGGTGTGAAAGGTCATTGTTGGGGGAAGAGGAAACTGGATTTTACTGAGTTCCCCCACCCCCATTCACTGCTATTCTCTATCCATGCTGGCTTTAGTCATGTGCTGTGTCTTCAGAAGAGGGTACCCCACAAACACTTCCAGGAAGCTGTAATTATCTTAATGTCATAGCTCTTCCTATGAGTTTTGAACCCTGGACCAAAGAGCCCTGAACAAAAGGACCATAGAAACAGCCTCTATGCAATGTGAGCAGAGTCTCTGCAGATGGTTCCAGACTCCAGTGAGGCAACAGAATTTCCTTAGAAAAGGTAGTGGAAGCATCTAAACAGGTACCAAAACCCATTCTAGGAACTAATCACAGCCACTGTGGCTGCGGGTGATGGGCCAGACAAGACTGCTTGTCTGTCGTAAGAAGACAGTGGTATGGGGTCAGACAGTCTGGCATAGAGCCCTGGCTCTGCCCTCTTCACGCTGCTGGCTTCAGGAAAGTTCCTTTTCATTTCTGAGAATCAGGGTCTGATTGGAAATATGGGGGATACTTGCCAAACTCAAGGATGCTTTGTGCCTCAGTGAGATCAAATTTGTGATGAGATCAGATTCATCAAGATGTTCTTGGTAGCTGCGCCTGGTGCTGCAGGGCTATAATCTTTTTTACTTGACAGGTTGAAGTGGGAAGCTCCCCAGTTCAAGGTCATCCTGGGCTACAGTGAGTTTGAGGCCAGCCTAGGCAACTTAGTGTGACAATGTCTCAAAGCAAGGTTTGTAAAGAGGACAGGGTTTCTAATTCCATGGTGAAATGCTTGCCCGTCATGTGAGAGGCCCTGGGTTTGATCCCTAATGACACACAAAACAAGCACTCAGGTTGCCAAGATACCATATACACAGTCAGGAATGGGCAGCGCAGCCCTAAGCCAAGGGTTCTCAGTCTGGGATGTTCCTGAGTCTCAGGATTTTTAGTGCTGACACAACCCAAAGAGGGAAAGAAATCTCACACCATAACAACATCCCATAAAAATGTATAAAACTACCTCTATGCATGTTTGAAACACACAAGTCTCATATTAGAATTGAGCCTCACAGTCAAGTTATCGATCCCAATGCTCCAAAGTCTTGAGAGAAAACCAGAGTCCAACCTCGTCCTTTTGTCACTTCAGCGGCTCTGTTTTTAACACTGTATCTTGATAAGGAGGCTGGGCATCTCCAGCATCCCAGCACAGACAGTGAGGATAGAGGGATTACCCTGGATCTGAACTGGAAAGAAGTTGGGGCCAGGATGATCAGAAAAGAGGGAAGTGGTATCCCAAGTCTGTAGGACAGATTGAAGGGCCAGCTCTTCATTCTTAGGTCAGGGCATAGGGTCACAGAGTATGGCCCAAGGGCCTTGTTGGTTCCAGGATGTTCTCCTCACTGACTCATTGATACCTTTTGTGGCTAAGCAGAATCAAATGAAGGAGACAGTTGTCCTTGGAGTGACAAGTATTCTTAGCCATGCTCAAGTCTCAGGTGTCTTCCAGGTGCAGGCACACTCATCCTGGGAGATCAGGGGTGGGGCTACAGACAATGCTGCAACCTGTGGTCCACCCTGGGGTGGCATAGGCCCTAGCATCCAGCATAGGGCTCAGCCCAAAAAGAGAGAGCAAGGCTTGGCACAGGGTGCTCACCTTTAGTCCCAACACTCAGGAGGCAGAGGCAGGTGGATCTCTGGGAGTTTGAGTTTAGCCTGATCTATGTAGCAGTTTCCAGAGAAGCCAGAATTACAAAGTGAGACCCTGTCTTTAAAACATAATGCCAGGGTAGACTTTGTATCCTTGAGCTTCCGGACAGATGTCTTGTGTGTGGCAGGTGCCCTCTGCCTTGTGTGACATACATGCATGGGGCACCTGCTGCCAGCTCACTGGCCCTAGGACTCAGGCATTGAAATGCCTTTCAGACTCACAGGTTTGGGTTTGGACAGTGATCCTCACAAAGGCATGGCGGTCCAAGCAAGGGGTATGTGACTTCCTGTTTTGGTTCTAAGAATGTCTCTGGTGCCTCCTCTAGAGTGTTGATACCCATGATGATGTGGCATGCCCTTCTGTATATGTGTCGATTTTATTGGATAATGAATAAAGCTGTTTCAGCCAATGGCTTAGCAGAGTAAAGCCAGGTGGAAAATCTGAACAGAGATATATAGAAAGAGTAGGCGGAGTCAAAGAGACACCATGTAGCTGCCAAAGGAGAAAGGCGCTGGAACCTTACCGGTAGGCCCCAGCCTTGTGGTGTTACACAGGTGAATAGAAATGGGTTAATTTAAGATATAAGTGCTAGGTAGGTATATGGAGAAAAAGCCTGGGTAACAGTACCTGCAGCCTTGCTTCTTTTTCCTCCTTCTCTTTCCCGCTTCCAAAACACAGCTCACTCACTCCCCACACTCAGGTGTGTGTTTATGTTGTGAGTTGAGTCCTTCAGTTGCTCTGAGTGAACTGGGCAGACATTGTCAGTTGATCCTGGTATGTTTTTCTGATTCGCTGCAGCCAAGCCTCTGACTCCTTCGTGACACAGCAGTCTAGGCAGCCAATACCAATTGACTGGAATTGGCTATAAGAGATAAAAACTGTGTGTCGCCCTCAATTTATCCTCTGCTAATCTGATTAGGGAAAGAGGGCAGAGGTCAGCTTCCCCCCCCCCCCTCTCTCTTGCTTGCCATGGGATCTGTTTCCCGTTTAGGCGGAGCTTTGATTCCCTGCAGACTGATAAGGGGAGGGAGGCAAGATGCCACACACCATGCACACTCAGCGTGAGTCCCCATGAACACTGCCTGGGCACGGACACCTTTCCTGATGCTGAACCCCTAGGGTGGCAGAAGGATCGAGTCCTCCTGGGAGGACTCAGGGAGGTCTATGGGCGATGGGATAGTTCAGAAAGAGACCTGCTAGCAGGAGAGGGAGCCAGGATGCTCCAGGCTGTCAGATTCTCTCCGGATTTAAGCTAAAGAAATGGGCCAAAGCCTGGGGGAGTCTGGTTACGGATGCAACCAGGCAGGATGTAGGAATAGGGCCACCCAGTTTGTCAAACAAAAGGGCAAGAAGCGTTGCCATGGTATCTGTCCTCTTCCAGTTTGGATATTTCAGAGTTGGCCAACTTATGACCCTTCCAAGACTGAGAGCAATTTTTAAGTCAGATGTGTTTTCAGGATTATTTCCTTATCCGTTCATTCAAGTGTTTGTTGAACACCTCCCGAGAATTCAGTTCTGAACCAGGACCTGGGGATAATTTCAGAAATAGAAGGGCTCAGTTCTGCCTGAAGGCTGCCGGGAAAGGCTGAAAGAAACACGCGGCTATTGTGAAATCTGATGCGATCCCGAGGGAAGAACAGGAAACTAAAGGCATGTGTGTATGTGTGCATATACCCATACCCACATACACACGCCACAAACATGCACACACACTCCCCAGTGAACACACCACACACATACCACACATACACCACACACACACACACACACACACTCCCCTGTGGACACACCACACACACACCACACATACACCACACACACACACACTCCCCCGTGGACACACCACACACACACCATATACACAAACACCACACACACACCATACATACACCACACTCACACACTCCCCCATGGACACACCACACACACTCTGCATAAACACACCACACACACACCATACATATACCACACACACCACACACACCACACACACACCACACATACACTACACACACACACCACACACACACTCTCCCGTGGACACGCCACACACACCATACACACACACCACACATACACTACCCACACCACACACACACACACAGCAAGAAAGATGAAGATAAACCACTCCCTGTGGGCCAATACTCTTCCATGTATTTCCACGCTTCTCCTGTCTTCCCGAGCAGGAGATGCTTGCCCAACTATTTTAGAGAAACGGGAGAGTTGGAAGCATGGAGACCACTGCTCGGCTCCAGTGTGAGATGATGAGGATTCAAAGGGTGTGAGCTGCCGTGAGAATCCGCTGCACTCGCTCACCCACGCATGCCACTTCCCTCCCTCTCCCCGGGGCCTCTCATTTCCTTACTTCCTGAGTCATCTGTTCACCTTTCATCCAGACCAGTTCTGCCTTCTGGTAAACCTCCCTGAGATGTCAGCTTGCTCCAGCATCTTCCTCCTCCAGCCACTCTGATGTTCAAAGAGATGCTCAATCTGTAGACATCTGTTCTGCACAATTCCGTTCTTTATTATAGTGGAGGGAAATGCTATAACACAGAGTTCTGACAGATTTTTTTCTATTCTTTTCTGAATCTTATGTTTCTTCCACTTCCTCTTTGTAGGGATGGCTCACACACTGCATTATTCTCTCTCTCTCTCTCTCTCTCTCTCTCTCTCTCTCTCTCTTTCTCTCTCTTTCTCTCTCTCTCTCTCCCTCTTTCTCTCTCTCTCTCCCTCTCTGACTATGTTGTTTTCCAGCAAACATTCTTACTTTCTGAATCATTGCAGGTTGCCTGGGAACAGGGAGTTATCAGTTCCTTGTTACACAGGGTTGAGGAGGGAATGTTGATCTCAGATAGTTGCATTTGGGAAACTGGGAGGCCGCATCCTGTTCCTCAATGTCCCTGAATAGCAGCAATGGGTATGACCTTTGCTTCACACCCATGACCATGTGGTCATGATGGGCATGACCACACCCAATGGGCATGGCCAGTGCTTCTTTCTGCTAATCAGAGATCAAGCCAACAATCACAGATTACCCTGCTCCATGCCCATCAGCCTTCCCACCCTCAAGTCTAGGACTGGGCCCCTTGCTACAGGTCTGTGTCCTTGTGCCTAGCTCAGGACTACACCCCAGGTTCTTGAATGGGAGGGTTAATTGATGTGTGAACTGGCCTAGACCGCAGGGTGCACGGGTATGCGGTTAGACACACTCTGGGTTTGTACATAAGGATGAGATGAACATTGAATGAGCAGGTTGGGTAAAGCCAAGGCCTCTCCCCAGGGTGAGAGAGCCTCACCTGACCTGCGGAAGGCTTAGACAAGAACAAAGGCCTGATAAGGGAGAACATCCTCTCTCTGATAGTCACGATTACACCAGGCTTCTGCCCAGCCGTCTGGCTTTGGACGGCACCAGCTCTCCTGCTTTTCAGAAGGCAGGACATGGTTTAGAACAGCACCATCCTTCCTCCTGAGGACAGACTTCAGATCTTTAAAACCATAATTTGTTCTTTCCCTCCATTCTTCCAAATTATAATGACATATCTAGACTCTCACAGACCCTGCAGGCCCGAGGTCTCCCCAAATTGTTCTCTTTATCTTAGTCCTTTCTAACCATGACTGTCTTCAGAAACGGAGCCCTAGTCTGGGCACAGATTATCAGCCTGCCTTCTTGAGAGTCAAATGCATTCTACCCTCTTGTGTGCTGAATAGACCTGTGACATTGGTCCAGAGACTGAGCCTCCGAAAAAGCTAGGGTTCTAGGGTTGCATTTTGGATAACACTTAGGGTGTTCAACAGTCAAACCCTCTCTTCCCAGACTCTTCTCTGGGAGCACAAACACCCTTCCCCACTTTGGAATGCCCGGTGCTGGGGTTTGTAAGATAGGTGTTGCCCCCCACACCCCTTCCACCTCTCATGGCCATCACATGGTTACTCCAGTTAAGCCAAGTGCCCTGTGTTCCTCTATCAGGAAGTCACATTCCTTTCCTCAAGCCAGTCAGAAAGTTGAGAAATAGAAATTCATATGGAGCCAGGGGGATGGAGACGGCCAAGGGAGGGCAGGGAGGGCGTGGATGGATGATGAGCGAGAATAGAGCTGTGGGTGGTGACCAGCACTTTCCCAGCTCCTCTCGGAGCACTGTGTATAGGCATGCATTATTCTTGCCAGCACCTCCCAGGGCACTCTGGGGAGGAACTCAGCACGCTCCCCAGCACCTCCCAGGGCACTGAGGTGGAGATCCAACACTCCTCCCAGCACCTCCCAGGGTTAATTGGGGTGAAGATACAGTGTTCTCCCCAGAATCTCCCAGAGCACAGTGGGTAGGGACTCAGCCCTCTCCTTTGCACCTCCTAGAGCACACACTGGCTCGTGTTGGAAGGAAAGCATTTGTGAATTGGAGCATCTAGTTGGAGTACTAAACGATAAAGCCCTCCCCAGAGAGGTCGTTGCCAGTTAAACTGGGCAGAGCTCTTCTGACCATGATTTTGCTTAAAGCCAGGAATGTATTCGATCATTTTCTTTCAAGCTCACAGTCAGAAGGGGTTCATTAAACTCCCTTCCCAATCTCTTCAAGTGCATTTGAAATCATGACGATGAGGTCAGGGGGGGAACGGTCTCCTGGTAGCAGCTCCATGCTCAGAAAATAGCAGACAGGAGAATCCTTCACCAAGCACATTCCTAGGTAATGCTCGTCAGAAGCCCTTTGGCCTCATCCCTAGTGAAACACTAGAGTGAAACTCCCAACAGCCCCCACGGGCAATTCTGCTTTTGCTGGGTCTTTTCTTAGGATATATGTGCTCCATTGTGTGAATAGCTTTATGTTTTATGCAGTGCTACCTCCTGGAAAGTGTCTATATATAGATATATATTGTGTTACACTGACAGAGACAGAGAAGGAAAGAGATGAGACAGACAGAGACAGATAGAGACAGAGAGATAATGAGAGAGCAAAGAAACTATCCCTTGGGGCTAGATATGGCTCAGTCAGTGGCTAAGAGCACTGACTGCTCTTCCAGAGGACCTGGGTTCAATTCCCAGTCCCTACACATCAGCTCACAATCATCTAAAGCTCCAGTTCCAGAAGATCTGGCACCCTTGAAGACGTGCAGGTAAAACACTAATGCACATAAAAAAATAAATCTTAAAAATAAGAAAATAAAAGATAAGTGTGGGGACACAGGCAGTTATAACAAAAATCCCTTCCCAGCGCAGGTGATGGCTCAGGAAAGACATCTCTGGAGGTCGCTGTGCAACTGGGAAGCAGCTACACCATGAAAGAGTCTTCTTTCCTCCCCAGTGGTGTGTGTGTGTGTGTGTGCACAAATGTGTGAAGGGACCGTGGAGGCCAGCAGAGAGCACCAGATTCCATGAAACTGGAATTACAGATGTTTGTGAACTGCCCAGTGTGGGTACTGGAAACAAACTCCCGTCCTCTGCAAAATCAGCGACAGCTCTTAACTGCTGAGCCGTCTCTCCAATTCCCACCAGCAACTGTTTATAATGGCTTCTATAACTCCAGGGAGAGACCTCACAAGGCTTGAGAGTTTCCTGAGTCTCTGTGCATTCTCTAGTTAGGAGTGTTTCAATCCCTCTTATAAAACGGCTACCTGATATAGATGCAAACACAGGTTTTCATTGGCTTTCATCCAGAATACCAGCTTTTCCCCTACCCTGCAGATCCTACCTCAGAAAGAATTTTGGACCTGGAGGCCAGCACACGAACATCATCTGAGTTTTCAAGGGTGACGCCAAAAGATCCCTCTAGACTGGAATTGAGATTTTTTTTTCTAAGTCCCTATCTCTGAAAAGATGTCAACAGTGAAAGTGAAGGCGTAGAAGGGGTCAAGAGAAGAAGCGAAGTGAGTTCAAGGGTGTCAGCAGCCTCTTGGGGGAACCCGTGGGCCAGCTCACTTGATAAGAAAGCCACTGTGTGAAGCCAGATAGAGCCAGAAATGAGAATGCAGATCAGAGGGACAAAGTTCATGGTGTGGTTTGAGATGGGGAGCCCAGATGTCTCTGCAGCCAGCACTCTTGAACTTCCCAGTGAGGAGAGATAACTGAGCCCTTTTGGTTCAAGCCCATCTCAGCTCATTTTCTGAGTCTTCTAATTCTCATAGGCACCAAGCACGTTCTGACGCAGGAGTTAAATGAGCCCTGACCTAGACAGGTATTGCCACCAAGACATAACTTGAACATGTGTCTTCTATTATTCGCGGCTCCCACATCTGTATATGAGGGGCCTGGGAAAGATACTGGCTTCCTATTCCAGATTCGTACTGTGGAGACATCCGGCTTCAAGGATTGAGCAACTACTGGATTCTTGGCTCTCCAGTATGGGGGCCATTGTTGGCTGTAGTACCCAGACTACATTCTCTAAGGTAAGCCAGTCTAATACACACACACACACACACACACACACACACACACACACACCAGTCTTTCCTTTAGTGACCCCCCCCCTGACAAACAGATGAATCAACTATCTCTTACTTCCTTTCTGGGACCTGGTTTCTGGTCAAGCATTTGTCAAGCATTTGTTGGAAAACTCCAACCATGAACCCAGTTCAGAAGGTGTTTTCAGTAGAACTGCTAAGCCAGCCATAACCAGAGTGTGGCCTCGGTCTTTGTTTGCCTGTGGTTCTCAAAGAATCCTCTAGAAATACAGTTAGAACAAACCAACTTCCTTTGCAGATCATCCGGACAGAAATTGCCCAGATTTCTCCAGGATACCCGGACTTAGGAAGTACCAGACCCCTCCCTCCTGATGACTTCTTCCCATTCCCACTCTTGGCCTGCACCATCTCCTCATTGCACAGAGGTGTGGTGACTTACACCCAGACTGTGCACTACAAAGACCAGCGTTCGCTAAGGGACACAGACTCAACCGTTCCTCCCCTTTCCAATGATGGAGCCTTGACTCGATGCCTTGCTCCCCCTGTGTGAGGAGAGAAGGATGCCGAGCCCAAAATATTAAGAACCATTCTTCATCCACGATTATCCAATTGATGACCAGGCATCACAGAGTGTCATTTTATCATTGTTTTTCCCTTGGACAAGCTGCTCAGAGGCATCCCGCTTCCTGATCTTTTTACACTCAAAACATGGAATCTCTGTTCCCTGTGTTAGCCCCTAGCCCTTGGACATACCTCTCTCCTAGATCTTCAACACAAGGATGACAGAAGAGGATCCCAGCCTCTCATCTACTGCCCAGCTGCCAGCCTGGACAAGTGATGTCACCTCTCTCGACTTCACTGTCTCTGTGTCCCCACTTTTCCTTCCAGCTTCTACAGCCCAATGAGACCCAGCCTTTGATATCCTAGCAAGATTTAAAGGGATGAACTGACCAACTGGATGGTTCTGTGGGCGGAGGAGCTTGTTCAGAATTTCAGGTCTTTCCCCCAGGATCTACACAGTGGAATGAGTGTCCTCTGATCTCCACACTTGTGCTCTGGCATAAGTATATTTAAAAGCTAAAAATTAAAAGAGAGAGAGAGAGAGAGATAGAGATAGATAGATAGATAGATAGAGAGAGAGAGAGAGAGAGAGAGAGAGAGAGAGAAAGGCATTGAGGCAGGGTTAGTACTCAGGATAGGCCCTGTTTCCAGAATGAGAGATCCATCCAGGTGTGTGTGTGTGTGTGTGTGTGTGTGTGTGTGGAGGGCGGTCCTGGGGCTCCACTGACCAGCTGAGCTAGATCGCTGTCTGCTGCTGGGATAAACACCAATCAGGAGCGACTTGGGTGGGGAAGAGTTGTTTCTGGCTACAATTCCTGGGGTCACATTCTACCACTGAGGAAAATCAGGGCAAGAACTCAAGGAGGAGTTGAAGCAGAGGCCGGAGAGGACCACCGCTTCCCAGCTGGCTCTCCTAGGCTCATGCTCAGCCTGCATCTTATACAATCCAAGACCACCTGCCCAAGTGCAGCCCCACCCACAGAAGACTGGGCCCTCCCACATCAGTCAACAATCAAGACAATTTGAATCTGATCCGGGCAACCCCTCAATGGAGACGCCTTCCCAGGTCACTCTTGTCTGTGTCAAGGTAATTACAGAATCTAAGTGGGATGTTAGCTAAAACTTACAAATGATAAAAATTCAAAGTGAAGGGCAATAGGAAGAAATAAACACAAGCCGTGCAGTCTCCAGGTATAAGTCGTCTAGATAGCTGCTGTGAACTAGAAGCGCAGTGTCTGGCGGGAGACCTGCAAGAGTGACCAGTGCCTGGAGGCAGCTCAGGGCACTGGCTTCAGACACATTCGTAAGCATCACCACTCAGGAATCACCCAGGTGGCTTTCGGCTGAAGCGGCCCACGGAGTGGGGATGAGACCCTCATGGAAGGACATGTCCCCATGTGCAAGCAGTCTCCCAGGCTGCTGCACCAGCAGTCACGACAGTCACCCAGAACTCAGGCCTGCTCTTCACAACCCTTCCCAAGAGGCCCAGGGGAGCTTTCACAGAACTGCAGCCTACAAAGGAAGCCTGGATCCTGCTGACCCCAAGCTCAGAGCGGGAGAGGAGGTGTCACGAGCCATTTCCCCCCTAAAAATCATTACAGGAACCATCACCCTGGGGAGTCTGCAGGGAACCTCACACCCATAATTATGTTCTATTGACAAAACCTGCCCCACACCCAATTAACTGCTAATCTGTTAGCAGAACCACCTCACATTCCAGCTATCCAGGGAACCAGGTGTGGCAACTTGTGACTTCTTGGCCTACCTGTCCGAATGTAACCTCTTGGCCTACATGACCAGGACCATGCGGCGAGATCCCGTGCCCTGCCCACCAAGTCCTCATGCAGGGCCTATATAAGCAGCAACCATGATCCTAATAAAAGGGAGGCTTTGACAAATCTGCTTGGCCTCCTTCTTCTGTCCTAGCTCATTCCCTTCCAGGTAGTGCCCCTCTGAGACCCTGGAATAACCGATTGCAGGGTGGGTTACAAACCCCTAGACTGAGTAACCCACCAAACGCAATCGACAAGGAGGCACGAGGTCTTGACTGCTGCATGGAGGAAATTGATGTGAAGTAGGGTGAGGGACCACAGTCATCTTTTCTCCCTGAGCTCATATAGACCTGGATGAGGGTGGGCAGTGTTTGTAATCCTGGCTCTCGGGAGGCAGATATCCAGGGCTCACTGGCCAGATAGTCCAGCTTAACTGGGGAGTTTCCAATCCAAGAGAGTCCCTGTCTCACAAACAAGGTTGACAGCATCCTGAGGAAAGACACCTGAGGTTGTCCTCTGACCTCCACATGTATGTGTACACATGTGCATATGCGGGCACTTGTGCAGAATGATCTTTGCCTACCTCATCCAAGGGAGAATGGCAAGCCCGTGCAGTCTTGCATCTGCTGGAGAACTTGGGCTCTCCCCGTCGCCAGGGTGATCCACCAGACCACAAGCAGGGAGAATGGAGAACCAGGGAAGGAGATTTAGAATTCTTAGAAGTGTGCGCTTTAACTCTTTTACATGTTAATTGATGAAAGAGAAAGCTTACACACTTGAATTTTTTCTCCAGAAATTGCACACAGCAGAGGGTTTGCATTTCAATTCTCAGCACTTCTGTCTAATCGGCCTGGCATTGTTGGGTTATCTTTATATAATCATTTGCTTTTATCTGCATCTAAATGTAAACTTATGTTGAGATGGGTCTTTAATCCGGTTAAAATGGAGCCTTAATGGGAGTCCTAAGGTGTTGCAATCAGGGTTCGTGTAAAAGGAAGAATCCATACACGCGCGCACACACACATGCACACACACTAGCCGATGTGACTAGTATCCTTATACAGGAAGGAATTTGAAACATGGACAAGCTGGCACACAGGCTGACTCCTCTAGTCGTGGGCACGTATCCGGGTGCACTTGGAAACAGGAAACAGAATAGGAAGTGAATTTCCAGCTTCGAGCTAAGCACAGCTTCGGGGTTCATTAATGATGATTTTACCATCAACGTTATGGAAGCAATGTAGAGCTTGCCCTCCCGAGTCACCAAGGGGGACCAGGCACAGAGCTAGTACCAAGACAACATTAGCATGACTTTAAATTGCCTTGATGGGAACCAACTGTGTCACAAAGATGCCAATGAATTTGATGTTCAAATCCTCCACATGAAGAGGAGCTCAAAGTGAATGGCCTTTTTCTGTCATGGCTGGGGAGAAACACTCACTATTGGCTTTTCTAACCACTTGCTGTTCTTACTTAACCAAGGGACTTGCTTACTTTCTGGAATGTTCTCTCTCAGTTCGAAGCCACTGGGATTGCCCCCACCCATGTTTGACAAACTACCCATGTTGGTTCTCCCCACTGGCTTAATTCTAGGGCCAGGTTCAGGAATCTCACTGCGGTTGGTTCTCAGCCAAGTCCTCCATCATGTTCAGCTCGGCTCCTCAGTATCAAAACAGATGAGGGTCCCTCCATAACAACCACGTGAAGTCCTGTTTCCCTCAAATTCCACTTTGTTCCCAATGGTCCTACTCTGAAGAGTGAGTTTGTGGGGTTGTTAAGTTGCTGGGATGTGGTCCCCAAAGCTAGTGTAGCCCCACTAATCTCTCTCATTCCCTATCTCCCTCTCTCCTCTTTCCTTCCCCCTTCTTCCCTTCCCTCCCTCTGTTGCCTTCCAGTTTAGGAAGAGTGTCTGTTCTGACATAAGCTCTTTGCCACTGCCACCTGACACACCCAGTAGGGACTCAATACAAGAGGCCACCTCGCTCCCAGAATGGTGAGCTAACTAATCCTGTCTCTGTAAGTTAATTGCTTTGGGTATTTAATTACAGGAGAAGTTAATTCATCTGTGCTGGGAGTCAGCTCAGCTGCTAAAGTGTTTCCTTCGCAAACATGAGGGCCCAAGTTCGAAACCAGAATTCACATAAAAAGCCAGGAATAATGGTGCACACGTATAATCCAAGAGTTAGGGAGGCAGGGACAGGTGAATTCCTGAGGCTTGCAAGCCAATCAGCCTAGCCTAATGGGGGAGTTTGGGTGAGTGAGAGACCCTGTCTGAAACAAGATGGACAGACAGAACATGAAGAATGACAGCCAAGGCCATCTCTTGACTTGTGCGAGCACATGAGCGTGCGCACGTGCATGCACACACAGGCATGGAAGGAAAGAAGGGGGAAAGGGAAGGGAGAGGGGGAGGAGATTCTGACACTTGGATCTCTAGGGATAAGCTGTTGGGTTGACTGACCACCACGGCATTTGTCATTGGACTCTAGATGGGAAGAGGAGTTTAAGGATAGAGCAGATGTCACACAGAAAGCCTCCTGAGCATCAAGGTCAGAGGTCAGCACAGAAGTCAGACCCTGTTGCTCAGATCTGAAGATTCGAATTAAAACCACAGTACAGCTGCTTAAGTGAGCTCAGAGGTACCACCAGGGCGCGATGGCACACGGGCCGTTTTTACTAGAAGTTTCTCTACCTTGTGACATCAAAGGGACTTAGGAACAGCTTCTACTTCTCTTCCCCAACACTCAGCTCGGGGGTGTGAGGGTTATCACAAACTTCTCAAGAGGCATTTTTTACGTTAATGAAGATGGTGATGCTGAGGCTGAGATGCTGGCTCTGTGAGTACAGGGCTCACTTTCCAAGCCTGCAGACCCCAGTTCAACCCCAGAGCCCATGGAAAAATGTGGGTGTGGTGACATAAGCTAGTAACCCCTCAGCGCTGGAGGAGTGGAGGCATGGAGGCAGGAGGATGCCCGGGGCTCCCTAGCCAGCCAGCCTGGCCTAATGGTGAGTTCCAGTCCCGATGAGAGATCTGGTCTCAGAAACAAAGGGTGAAAAGTACCCAAGGAACACCAACTGAAGCTGCCCCCTGGCCTCCATGTGTGTGTTCACACACCACACATGAGCACACAGGCACAAATTATGAATGCTATTGATTTAAGGGTGGAGAAGGAAGGGAAAAGGCGACCCAGAGAAGCTACAGAAAAGCCTCATGGTTCCTCTGGGTTTGGGTATCAGGTTCCTTCAATGGTGTCTCATCTTATAAACTAAAACTATTACCAGAGCCACGGCCACCTCAGGCATCAGAGTGCCTCTGGTCTCCACCATGTACTTTGAAGTTTGTCAAGAAACTCCACTACTGAGATCTGGGAAGATTCAAGAAAGGAAAAAAATTAAAAGTTCCACACTGCAGTTAACAAAGGTGTCACGGACTGGCAGCTCCCTTCTACGGCAGAACTTTCCATTTATCTGTGTAGGTCGAGCAAGATTTTGTGATCTCTTAGGTGAGGGCCTCGGCTGAAGATGAAAACAGAGGGAATTCAAAGGCCACTGGAGACGGGGGCCCTGCATGCTAAGTGCAAAACAGGGGAGTCGTCCTGTTCTGAAAGGAGCCAGAAAAATGCACCCACGTGGGCAGTAGGAACCACAGAGTGTTATCAGGGTTGCAATGAAGGCAGAGAAACGGAGCTCATGTGGATAGAGGAGACATGCCGTCTTAATTAAGCCCCCGCCTCTTGTGGGAGGCTTGGGAGGGAATGAGTCACTAGGGGTTGGCTTATGGGATGGAGAAACAGGCGGTCCCCATTAATAGCATCTTACCTATCTTCCGACCCAATCAAGGTCACCATTCACCTCTAAAGGGTGCTCCAGATTGTGGGTAGAAGGACCAGCAGTTTCCACCCGCCCCCCTCTCTTCATATATATATATATATATATATATATATATGAAGAGTATATATATATGAAGAGTGTATATATATATGAAGAGTGTATATATATATATACTCTTTCCAAAGACCCCAGAACTCTGGTCTCTAAGCAGCTTCTATTCGCAGATGGGAAGGCTGCTCTGGACTGAGGTTATCCCAAGCTCCAAGCTCCTTCCTCCATCTCTCATGAGACTTGTGTCTCATTTTCCAAGAGAGTCCCCCGGCCCTCGGAGGTAGCCTGCTGGCTCGAACTTGATTAGGCGGTGTTTGAAGATGTGGTCTCCTCTCTGGCAGTCAGCCACCTTATCTCCTGGTACAGAAATCCCTTGGGGAAGCTGTTCCCACAGAGCAAGCCCACGACCCGCCCCCCCCCCGCTTGGGGAGGGGCTAGCGATTTACTCTTGATTTGCAAAATGAAGCAAGGCAAAATAGAATCTTCCATTTTGTCTGTGACCTGGGAAAGTCAGATCACCTTATGGGAGATCCAAAGCATGCCCAAGCTTCAAGGACTACAAAAGGTTATAAACTTAGGTGGGAGAGAGGGAACCAGAGGGACACTTGGCTTACCGGGCAGTTTACTGTGTTCAAATGTGAGCCAACTAGCCAGGTCAAACAGGGCTTTGAGTCCTTAATGGGGAGATGGGCAGAAAGAAAGAGAAGGCATTTCAAGGGGGGGCCTTTGATAGATGTCATGTGTGTCCCAGGCAGTTGGTCCCAGCACCCCTCAATGGGTGCTACAGTTCATAGCTGCCACATGGTGGCAATCAACATACCTATTGTTTTGTTTGTAAGAAGGGCTTCCCCAGGGCTGGGGACACGGCTCAGTAGATAAAGCAAGTGTGTGGACCTGACTTCCATCCTTAGAAACTCCAGAAGAAGCCAGGTGTGGGAGTTCATGCTAAGAATCCCTGTGATGGTGACGTGAGAGGCAGAGACAGGAGGACTACCATAGCTCACTGGCTACTAGCCATCTGGGCTTGCCTATTTGGTGAACTTGTACACCAAAGATAGACTGTGTCTAAGACAAGAAGTGAAAAGAGCCTGAGGGAAGGCACTGGAGGTTGTCTTCTGATATGCACATACTCCCCCAGAAAGAACCATCAACAGTTGTGTCTGGGGACCTGGAGTAGGGATGGACCCATGAGCAGCACAGCCCAGTGGGTCACTTAGTTGCCTTAAGGGCAAAGGCTCCTATGTGACAGATGGGCATGTGGTCCCTTGGAATGCAGAGACTGTCCCAGTGTGTGAGGCTGGCTTCACGGATGAGCAGTCTATGTCCAGACCATAAACTCATTTGAGCTTGTGTTTTTATTGTTTCAGTTTTGAAATTCATGGTGTGGGATTCTGTGGCCCAACATTTTGACTTTGTTCCCAGGCCCTGTGTGTTATAAGGCAACCTTCTAGGAAACATTGAATCGACCCTTAGAGGATCTTGCTTCCACAACCATAAGGGTCTTGCCAAGGGTCTGCTAACAGAAGGCAGCACACAAAGAGATCAATAACCCACTGTGGGGTAAGAGGGAATACGGGGGGCCCTCCCCCCACTATATCTACATCTGCACCATCTACGTCTGCATCTGTGTCTGTCTCCAAGGCCATAGAGACTGGAATCTTCAGTGTGTGTGGTAGTTA
This sequence comes from Alexandromys fortis, assembly GCF_014885135.2. Lineage (NCBI taxonomy): Eukaryota > Metazoa > Chordata > Mammalia > Rodentia > Cricetidae > Alexandromys > Alexandromys fortis. Next base: position 853,381 of record NW_026068063.1, on the reverse strand, counting down.
ATACTAGTTGTCAGCTTGGCATGACCTAGAATCACCTTGGAGACCAACTTTTGGCTGTGTTCCTAGACTGGGAGGATGGAGGTGGGAAGACCCGCCCTAACTGTGGGCAGCGTTATTCCCATCCTCTGAGGTCCAGCCCAAACAGAGAGGAGGAAGCAAGCCGAGCCCCAGCATTCGTCCCTCTGCTACCCACCTGTACCTCTCAGCACCTTCCTATGGCTGCAGTGTGTTCAGCTAACTGCCCCATGCTCCTGCTGCCATGACACCCCCACCATAATAGACTGTGCCCTCGAACTGGGAGCCAAAGCAAACCCCTCGTCCAGTAAGTTGTTTCTCCTATAAGGAAAATAACTACGGAGAGGAGGGACAGCGCCCCCTCATGGAGCAACATCACATATCAAGGCATCAAACTTCCTGCCCCAGGGACTTTGTACTGGTTTCTCTTCTGTCTAGAATATTTTGCCCAGGCAGCACATGTCCTGCTCCTTCACCCACTCGAACGTCTTCCTGGTCACCCCACACCCCCCCCGTTCCCGATTATAGTCGTCTTTTCCGTGACATCTGTTTCCACGCAGCATCAAGCACATCCCGTGGATTCCTTTACTGACTGTCTCTCGTCACTAGAGAGCAGTTGTTGTTCCATCCATCCAGGTTTGCTGAGGCTCGGGGAGCAGTGAGACCCATGGGGAGTCCCAGCGCCAACATCTGTGTTGAGCATCCCGCCCACATCTATCTGCAGCTCAAAGGCCCTTGAAAGCACCCAGCACAGAGAAGTGGGGTCGCACCCCGCATACTCCGCATACTCCGCGTCTCCCCCACGCAGGGAAACAAAGAGACGCTCATCAGTCTCATTAATCCTGATAGTTTCGCCGGAATGTAAAGGGAGAATCAAACAGGCAAAAGCGTCGACTTGTTCAGTAGAACCTCAGTCACGCTGCCTCCTTTTGGGGCACGCGAGGAAATGGGAAGGTGTCATTTCATCTCTGGAGCCGGTGGCGGCTCCTACCCACCCTCCTCCTTTTCCTTCCCACTGTCACTTCAAATGCTGCCCCCTTTGACTCCTCTTAAATAGCCAGGGTGGAAACATGCAGGGTGAAGGGGTCACACTTCTCTCTGAAACCTGGCTGGGCAAGCTGCCACCCACCCGCACTTCTCAGCGCGTGATAGCTCCTCCCAGCTTCTCATGTCCGACCTGCAGGGCCAGGCACAGGGACTGACTGCAGCGCCTGCAGGGGACAGACTCAGGGGAATGGAGGCAGGGAGGGAAGAAGGATGAGGCTGATAGGGCTCCCACCTTCTCTTTCTTTTAAGGAAATTACAGCAAATTGATCTTGTTGGGAAAAATTGCACAATTATCCCTACCGCACGCTGTCTCTGACTGCCGGGGTGAGGCTGGGAGAGCGAGGCAAAGATGCAGGCCTCGCTTCTAATTCTCCTGGTCCGCGCATAAAGCACCATTCTCTGTGATCCTTGAAAATTGCTCGTCAGCCCCCACGAGGACTTTAAAGGGAAGCCCGGGCTCCCCACGCGCACGACTCTCTGGCTTTGTTCTGAAAATGAGCCTCATCAGCTTCACTATGCTCAAGTTTTTGAGTTAAGGGGCAGCGAGAGCCCCGCCGCGAGCCGGACTGCAGCGGTAGGCGGTACAGGTTGCAGACCGTGTGGGAGTTGGGACTGCACACTACGGGTGTGCTCTCTGCTCATCCATCACAGGGGTTCATGCAGAATCGCATCAGGGGAACGCGGGTATCGGTAGAGCAGCCTCCCAGCGGAGCAGAGAGAGCCAAATGAGACGGACCTCTTATCTAGTTCCCCCGGGGGACCAAGGTCTTCCTCTAAGATCCTGGGTGATGGAAGGTAGAGTGTGAGCAAAGACACAGGACACGAAGATGATGATTAGAAACTTGAACTATCATCCATTTGGGGCCTAGGGAGACGGGCAGGGATTAGTGAGGTCGGGCATCCTGGTGGGAAGGCAGATTCTGGAATCAGACCTGAGTTTGATCCTGGTTCCCCAGTGACCAACTGTCCATCCTTGGCAAGTGATTAATTGGGCCTGGGTCTTCCTTCCTGTAAAATGGGTGTGTCAGAGTGCCCACCTCTCTGAGAGGCTAAAGACTTCAGTAAGAAAACACACAGGAGGGCCACTTAGAGGCCACTACCAGTGTCACCGTCATCATCTGATCCCTACTGTATGACTTTCTACTTGGGTGACTCTGGATGGCATACTCTCTCTTCCCCCTTCATCTCTCTCTCTGTCTCTCTGTCTGTCTTTCTCATGTGTGCGATTGCACCCATTAGGATTGACTTCCCACAGTCCTAGAGGCTAGAAAACTGAGATGGGCTGAAGCAAAGGGAGGCTCTGGTGAGGACACTCCTCCTCCTCTCACACAGGACCACCCTCTATGCCCCGGATGATGCTGCATCCTGGGAGAGAGTGAGCAAGCTTCCTGGTATCTCATTCTACCAGAACCCATAACCCAGCCAAATTCAGGAAGGCTCTGGTGGAGACACAGAGGCCAGCACTCCTCCCCCGGCCCTTGATCTGGTTCCCACCTCTCTCCTGAACCTTGTACGGTGCTTGTGCAGTGAGCCTGCCACACTTGGCCAGAGGGTTTCAGATTCTGTTCTGTGAAGGAGACGTGAGTTTTCCATGGTGTGGTTTGGCAAAGCTTCCTTGACTTCAGGGAAAGGCGAAGGGGATTCATCTGCTGTGTTAGGACAGCTGGTGTCACAGACACAAGACTTGGGGGAACTTGGGGAGCAGTGGTGAGCCCCTCTGGCCCTTCTTTTCTTTGATGATGCAGCAAAAAGCTTTTAACATGATAGACCGGATGCTTGGGACAAAGTTGAAGAAGGATCTGGAGAAGGGGCTAGAGGGACCAGCCCAGTTGATGGGCCCTCCACATCATTTGCATCCCGGATCCCTGCCTGGCACCTGTCCTCATGAGTTCTGCTGTGTGCCCGTGGCTCTCTGGATGATGGTGTACTGGCTGGGTTGTGGTGTGGGAGGTCCTTCTGTCTGTGTTGCTTTTATTGGTTAATGAATAAAGAAGCTGCTTTGGGCCAATGGCTTAACAGAGTAAAGCCAGGTTGAAAGAGGTGTGCAGAGTAGAGCTAGGTGGGGAAAACTAAACTGAATGCTGGAAGAAAGAAGGCAGAGTCAGCAGAAGCCATGCAGCCCCACCAGAGACAGACGCCACAGGATGAAACCTTGCCTTTAAGCCACAGACACATGATGATACACAGATTAATAAAAATGGATTAAATTAAGATGTAAGAGCTAGCCAATAAGGAGCTAGAGCTAATAGGCCAAAGCAGTGATTTAATTAATACAGTTTCTGTATGGTTATTTCTGGGCTGAGCATCTGGGCACAAACAAGCAGCCTCCCACAACAGGGTTGTGCACTTGACAGCATTTGACAGCCCTTGACAGGGACATTTATGTCAGCAGCCGTGTGAGTGAACAACTGCATGTGAGTCTCTTGAGTGTGGTGGCAAATTTGGCCTTACAGGAAAAGACACTCACTAGCTGGGGACAGAGTGTTTGGGGCAGTCTACCTAGATGACAGCACCAGACCTTGTCCTGTTACTTACAGTGGACTTTAGACAATAAAGGGCCGAATTTCCCCCTGTCACAGTTTTTCTACCGGCAATGAAGCCGAGTCTCCTGTGCTCAGACAGCGAGGTGATCAAATACAGGAAGTGTGTGAAGTACAGCCGTGAAGAGCGTACTGCTTGATCCTCAGGTCTCCAGCCCCTTTCATCTTCCCACAGCCTGTGTAGTGTGTGCTCACTCTTACTCTCTGGAATAGGAAGGCAAAGCTGGCGGGGGCCAAGCACCTCTCTCCACGTCTTTATGACAAGGAAAATCTTGATTATGCCAGAAACTCAGCTAGAACCAGCTGAAGCATGTAAAACTGGCCACTTCAGGAGACTGGGGTATTCAGACCCGGCGTCAGGAACAGCTGTATCCAGGGACTTCAGTTTTGTGCCCGGAGCTCTGTCTTTCCCATCTACATGTGGCTGTAAGTTTTCCTGTATGGTTTAGTTTCAGTCCGTGTCTCACTCTGTGTCCACCAGGCACATGTGGTCTTTAGCGCTCTCCCCTCAGAAGTATAGTGTGTCTATCCCTAGCTGTGATGTCCAAGCCTGAGTCACAGTTCACCCCTGGATTTGTGTTATTGAGGGAGTTCTGTCCAAACTACAATGAACCCAAATGAAGGAAGTTTGAGTCTATGTGGTTACAATGAAGGAGCCTTGACACTGTCGTGAGTGAACACACAAACTCATAGATATTCTTGGAAGCAGATTCCAAGCAAACACGGAATATAAAGCTTACTCACCAGAGCCCAAACAAAATGTAAAACAATGGCATTTTTTGTTAGTTTTTTTCTTTTTTTAATTTTCGAGACAAGGATTTTCTGTAGGAGCCTGTCCAGGAACTAGCTCGCATAGACCAGGCTGGCCTCGAACTCGCAGAGATCCACCTGCCTCTGCCTCTCCAGTGCTGGTGTGTGCCGCCACCAGCAAATGGTGCTGACATAACTGGATATCAACATGAAGAAGAATGAAAATAGATCCATATCTATCACTAAGCATCCTCCTCAAGTCCAAATGGATCAAAGCCAGTCACACTGAACCTCATAGAAGAGAAAGTGGGAAGTCCACTTGAATGCATTGGCACAGGAGATCACTTCCTAAATACAACCCCAGCAGCACAGACACTGAGAGCAACAATTAATAAATGGGACCTCCTGAAACAGAAAAGCTTTTGTAAAGCAAAGGACATGGTCAACAAGACAAAACAACAGCCTACAGAATGGAAAAAGATCTTCACTAACCCCACATCAAAAAGAGGTCTGATCTCCAAAATATACCAAGAACTCAAGAAATTGGTCATCAAAAAAACAAATAACCCAATAAAAAATGGGGACCAGACCTAAACAGAGAACTCTCAACAGAAGAATCTAAAATGGCTAAAAGACACTTAAGGGAATGCTCAACATCCTTAGTCATCAGAGAAATGCAAATCAAAACAATTCTGAGATTCCATTTTATACCTGTACGAATGCCCACAATCAAAAACACGGATGACAACTTATGCTGGAGAGGTTGTGGGGTAAAGGGAACACTCCCACATTGCTGGTAGGAGTGTAAGTGGTACAGCCCCTATGGATATCAGTGTGGCGATTTCTCAGAAAATTAGGAAACAACCTTCCTCAAGACCCAGTAATATCAATTTTGGGTATATATACAAAGGCTGCTCAATTATTCCACAAGGATATGTGCTCAACTATGTTCATAGCATTCTTATTTGTTATAGCTAGAAGCTGGAAACAACCTAAATGCCCCTTGACCAAAGAATGGATAAGGAAAATGTGGTACATTTACACAATGGAGTACTACACAGCAGACAAAAATAATGACATCTTGAAATTTGTAGGCAAATGGATAGAGCTAGATAACATATTGAGTCAGGTAACCTAGACCCAGAAAGATAATTATCACATGTACTCACTCATAAATGGTTTTTAAACATAAAGCAAAGAAAACCAGCCTACAAATTACAATCCCAGAGAATCTAGACAACAATGAGGACCCTAAGAGAGACATACATGGATCTAATCTACACAGGAAGTAGTAAAAGACAAGAGCTCCTGAGTAAATTGGGAGCATAGGGACCAGGGAAGGGAGTAGAGAAAAATGTATAGCTCAATAAAAACAACAACAAAAAAAAAAACAATGGCAGATGCTGATGGTGGATGGTTCCCTTGTTAAAATGTCTCAGAGACATTAGTAAATCCTCTGGACCTGGGGATGATCAAGAAAAGACCATCTAAAAGTCATTTTGCAAAGTACTGGTATGAGTTTCCATAGTCCCTCCGACAGCTGATGTACCAAGTGCTCATCTGGCACTCTACCGAATACAGCATCCCATGGAGTAAGACATGGTCATTGCCCACATGCTAAATGATGACCTGGCAAAGGCTTTGGGTCCCAAGCTCATTATCAGGTGGTTACTCACACATAAGGAAGTGTTGTAAGTCTTGACTGTGGGAGGTGGAGGGTGGAATGTCCATCTCAGCATTTTGAAAAGTGAACTTTGCCAAATCTGATCACGAACTTTGCCTGTTGATCAGGAATTTGGTGAGTTTCATCCTGGAGACATGAGGAATGTTCTATGGAGTTCTGAGCACAGGCATTATTGTTCGACAATATTTAATCCAGAATTTTTCAAATTGATCGAGGCCATCTATTATGTCCCAAGGGCTTGGGGTTGGGAACCTTGCATTCCTCAACTGGTGGCACCTTGGAATCACAGTTTGACATGGCCCTGATCTGGTAACTACCCAAAAGACAGCCAACTGTGCTGAGGGCCATCCTGAGAAGACACATTCTGAGCCGCATCCAAGGAAGCATGATAGTCTTCTCCCACTGTGGCTCTCTTGTGTCCCACTAGGATTGAGACCTCACAGACAGTGTTGGCAGGGTGGATTGCAGCATGCCACGCCCACCTCAGAAAAAGCCCATAGCAAGATCTGACAGGCCATCAATAACCCTGTGTGGAGGGGGACCATAGGCATGTGATCTGACAGCATCCACAGAAGTACTCACAGAAACTCTGCTCTTGGTGGCACAGGACAACAGTGATTTATCACCCGTGGAAGCTGGTTCTATTTATGTCCTTTTAATTGATATAGTTACTCTGCATACAGCCTAGGGCACATTGTCAAGGACCAAGGACTAGTCCTTTCCCAGAGAGCGCTTGCATTTATTCTGCTAAGAGCAGGGAGGACTCAGGCACTCAGGGGGTTGGGGATGAATCCAAGCCTTAGGCTCAGATGACCTGGAGCATGGGGAGGATCTGAGAGGAAGTGGTATCACCAGCAGAGTGTGTGTGTGTGTGTGTGTGTGTGTGTGTGTGCGTGTGTGTGTGTTGGGTGGGTGGTTGCAGAGAATTGAGAGGACACAACTTTTGAGGGACAGACCTCAAAAGTTTTGACTTTGAGAAGTCATCTGGCCTCAGAACGATTGTACTTTAAATAGAAATTGGGGGCTGGGAATGTAACTTCGTTGGTAGAGTGCTTGCTTAGCATGTGGCAAACCCTGGGTTCGAGTCCCAGCATCATACAAGCCAAGTGTGGTAGCGCATGCCAGTTATCTCATCATTCTGGAGGTGGGACTGATGGAGAAGCCCCAAATCTCTTCCCAGGGAATCACCCTGGAATGTGCATGCAGAAGGGAACACAGCGGCACCACCTGTGTACACTGAGCCCCCACTGACCACTTCAGCTTGCTAACATGTCTGTAGGACTGGTTTGGGTGTCATAGGGCTGAGAATGTGGCTCAGTTGAGAGCGCTTGCCTACTGTGCAGAAGGCCAGCCACTGGATCTCCAGCACAGTATAAAAGTGGATGTGGTGGTGCACTTATTACAATCCCAGGAGTCAGGAGGTGGGGGCAGTGTGCAAGTTCAGAGTCTTCCTCTGCTACATTGGGAGTCCAAGGTCAGCCTGGCTACATGAGACTCTGTCAAAGAAACAAAAAGAGAAACCTGATGTCATAGGGAGACCACTCCTGGCGTGGGAGTGGTCACACACAGCCTCCATCCAGACAGCACTCTGCAGGTGCCCGCTCTTCCCTTGCAGTGACTGACTCGTGATAACCAAAGCCCACAAGGCTCGGGGATGACCCCACAGCAGACTGCATGATTCCAGTGGGAGAGAAGCCTGGCTTCAGAACCCGGAGAAGCCTTTGACCTGTCTGACTTAGCATCTTGGAGGAGAAGCTGCTTGGGGAGCATCCAATTAGAAGACAGGAGCCGGATCTCACGACAAGACAACTCTCTCCCTCTCGCCGGGAAAGTCTGAGGACTTGACTACAGAGTGAGCGCTGAGCTCTGACATCTAGAGGCAAACTGTCTTTCTCGTTTAATGCTCACACAGTCTAACAGGTTTCCTGATCTCCAAGAGCCTTTTTCTTGCACCCAGGGCAGGATTGCTTTCTGCCAGAAAAATGTGCCGCAGGCAGAGGCAGGATGTGATGCTCTTGGTTGCCCCCGATGCAATAGTGGATGCAGCCGCCATTGTCTCCCGAGTGCAGCAGGCACGGTGTGATGTACTTGACACGCTCACTCCTTAACATGGAGCTGCATGGCTTTAGACTTTGCCACGGAGGAAATCAAGGCTTTAAGAAGACAAAGAGGTCCAGGATCTTATGAATTTGATACTCTAGAGTCTAAGTCTGAACTCAGATCTACCTGACTTTGGGCTCTGAACGTCTCTTTGATACTGGTTTCAGAAAGCTTTTCTCAAGGACTCATTACACATTGACTCTTCTCCATTGGGCCCACAGTTTCCTTGGGTGGGTATTCCAGAGACAGAGAGCCTCGTCCTAGTGGTTAAATACCAGTCATGTCCTGGGCTGGGTGGAGCCTAGCGAGTAAATCTTTCCACATTGATGCATTGTAACTTCCGTTTCAGACAGAGATTCCCAACGGCCTAGAAGACTGCGTCACTTTTCCTGTTGTGATTGACAAGAATCCACTGAAGGGAGGAAGGGCTTTATTTATTACTGCTTGAGCCAGGAATGCAGGCGGCAGGAGTATGAGGGAGTCAGTCACGTGGTCCCCACAGTCAGAATGCCAAGAGAGAAGAACGCTGGTGCTCAGCTCGCTCTCACCTGTTTTGTCTTCCAGGACCCCAGGCCATGGGATGATGGCTCTGCCTATGTTCAGGATGAGTCTCCTTTACCCCAGTTAGTACACTCTAGAGACTACCTCACTGATGTGCTCAGTGTTTTGTCTCCTGGGTGATGTTAGGTCTGGTCAAGTTGACAGACAGTATCAGCCATCATGAGGATTGGCCACTGGGATCTCTGTACCCTTTGCACCTGGAGTGCCCATCTGTCCCCTGGTTCTACGCAGTCAGCTAGAAGGGGTCACGACCTCAGCCTTTCATCCCTGGTGGTCATTTTAGCCAACACATTTCGCTTAGTGCTTAGCATGAGATGGACGTAGCTGATGGAAGAGCCATGGCTGGTGTGACGTCTTTATTCACCTCGGTGAGGAGGTAAAATCAAGCCGAGCCTTTCCCTCCCTAATCAACAGTCAGGGAAATACCGAGAACGACGATGCCTTTGCCTCTGATAACAGTGAGATTCGTGTGGTGGCCAAGCATGGTGGATTCGGGCTTTAAAAACTGTAAATGGCCTATTTAACACTGGGCATTGCCAACTCAATAGAGTGACCATGCCTGAGCTGTCTAGAATTATTGGGATTTTGCATGTGAGTGTGTGTTTACATAAGACACAATTAAAATTTTAAGCAATCACTTTTTACATTCCTGCCAAGGCAAATGTGTTTTAATTCTCTACTAAAATCTCACTTTGGGGAAAACCAGGCTGTTATTTCATGCCGTATCGAGAAATCATTCTCTAGTGACATTCAATAATATTTCATGTCACAGCAGAATCCATCTGTGCCAAGTCCCTCTCTGTGGACATGTCTGGAATACAAATACAGAGTGGTGACATTCCCTCCGGATCTGACCCAGGATGGCACAGGCTCAGGAGTGTGGGATGGTAACTCCTTATGACACACTGCTGCAGACACTAGCCAGGCCCCGGGCTTTGCCCCTTGGGATGTCACCTACCTCTGTGAAGCAGGCAAGCACTAACCAGGACCTGGACTCTGCCCCTTGGGATGTCACCCACCTCCACAAAGCAGGCAGACACTAGCCAGGCCCCGGGCTTTGCCCCTTGGGATGCCGCCTACCTCCACGAAGCAGGCAGACACTAACCAGGCCCTGGGCTCTGCCCCTTGAGATGTCACATGCCTTCACAGAACAGGCAGACACTGTTTCCCCTATACATTCTTGTCCATTTCCTACTCTGTCCCTCAGCCCTGTTTTCTGTCACCTGCCTGCGACACTTCCCCTTTCAACTGCCCACAACCCTTGGCATCTGGAATTTCTCCTCATTGTTTCTCAGACTGTTAGGGCATCATGGACATGCCTGTACTGCCGGTTCTCCCAAAAGCAGATTTAAGACAAGGGCACAATAGGAGAGATTTCCTAGTCAAAGTGGGGGTAACACTGGAAAGGAAGCGGGGAGGGGTGCAGGGGAGAGAGGCAGTCAAAGCCACGACTGCTCTTCTTCACCTGCTGCAGCTGAGCACTGTGGGGAAACTGAGGACCACACAAAGCATTGCCTTGGAGCTGGCCAGCAGAGAGGTAAGGAAGCTAGGATATTGCACGACAACTTCTGAACGCCAGGACGGCTCCAGCTCTAAGCGCATCTGGTCTACCCTCCCCCACTGAGCCCCAGCCCCAGTCCAACAGCTGCGGTTTGAGCATTGTGGCTGCGCTACCAAGGTCCTTCTTATTCTTGTAGGCTCTTTTCTCTCCCAAGAATGGGCAGATGTTCTTTTCTGGTTACACCTAGTATCTTTGGAACTTCCTTTCTGGTTGCTAGCAGCACAGTGAGCGCCAGGAATGTCCTCTGATACATTTGGGGGCCATAGAAATGGTAAGAACCAGAAGTGGCACCTGGGGCCTGGCAAGACAACAATAGGTAAAAAGGTGCTTTGCTAGCAAGCCCAGAGGCCTGAGTTCAAGCCCCGGGACCCACTTGGTACAAGGAGTAAACAGACTCCCTCAAGGTGTTCCCTGACTTCCACGACAAACAAACAAGCAAACAATTTTAAAAGAGAGCGCAGGCAACTCCTGGGTGTCACCAAACCTTTCCAACACCCCCTCTCATGCCAGCTCATGTGCTCTTCTACAGACAGGACAGAAGGAACCCCCATTTCACAACATCCTACCAGTCCTCCATGCCGTTATTATCAACGTTTGTCAGTCGAGTTCAGCGTGAATCTTCACCCTTGGATATTTCTCTACTAGGCTGGCTTCCCATCCCCCATCTAACATCTGGGCAGAAGGCCCTGGCCAGGGCCCAGGGGATGAAAAGAGCTCTCTGTCTTACCACACATCTCCCTGATTACTAATGAGGCTAAACATTTTAAGTGGAATTGGTGGCGAATTTTCTACTAACGCACTTTGCCTTGTCCTGCATGGGTTGCTTGCTTTTTCTCTCTGGGTGGGTTCCCCCCCCCCCAATATACTCTGGATAGGAAGCTATCAGGGTTTGTTTTCGGTGTGTGTCTGTGTATGTGTGTGCGTGTGTATGAGCGTACATATTATTGTGTATTCATTTGTTAGTGTGAGGCATGTGTGTAAGGGAGTTTGAGCGTGTCTGTTGGGGGAGACCAGAGGACAACCTTGGGTATCATTCCTAATATTCCATCTATCTTTTTGTGAGATAGGGTCACCCACTGGCCCGAAGCTCATCAAGCAGGTTAGACCGCCTGCCCCGTGAGCCCCAGGGATTCACGCATCTCCCCGACCACAGCACTTCCATTAGAAGCATGTGCCACGGCTCCCAGCTTTTTCATGTGGGCTCTGTGGACCCAGCTCAGCCTTTTGCTTACACGGCTCACCCTTTCCTGACCCTGTGTAGTGATTTTACCCCTTCGCTTCTTTCCTAGTAACTTTTGTTTTCTAGATGACTTAAATCATAATGTGGGCTTTCTCATTGATAGTTTAAAAGAAGTTCTTTGCCGAGAAGCTATGAAGGCATGCTCCTTTCTGTTGAATGGTGACCTCTTTATATTTCGTTGATCCCTTAACTTGGAATGGATCTTGTGTTTTGAGGTAAACAGGAAGTGAGCGTTGATTCTGAAGGGGAAAATGTCAGCCTAGGGCTAATTGTGAATGTGTCTACTATGAGTATATTAAATTTACATGTTATATGTGTATGTGTGTGTTAAAATCTAAGTGCCCTGTCTCAGTCCACTCATCTGCTTGTGTGTTTCTGACTCAGTGTCACAGTCCTTTATTTCAGAGCCCCGGTTGGTCTCACACCGGTATTAGCAGATGACTGTACACTCCTGACGCTCTTGCCTCCATCTCCTAACTGCGGGGACAATAGATGTGTGCCGCCATGTCTATCCACACTCTTAACCCTGACAGCTTTATGACATATTGCTATCTAGGAAAGAAACCCCCTTCCCACATTGCTTTTTCAGTGTTGTTTTGGCTTGGGTTCTTTGAGGTCTCACAGCATAGCCCCGGCTGGTCTTAGACTCACAGCAACCCACCTACCGCTCTACTTTCTGAGTCCCGAGTTTGCAGGCATGCACCCCCACTCCAAGCCCGCATTAGTCTTTTATTTTGCCTCCTTTACTTTTACACCTAAGATTTCCATGAAAGATTTTGCTGTGATCTCGACTGGAACAAAGCGAAGCTTTCGGCCTGATTTGGTGGCATTTTCATTCTATAATATTGACTTTGCACTAATGACCAGAACTCATCACCTGCACGTTCCTTTCTCCAGATCTTTCTTCTTCTTTATGTCCCCCAATAAAGTTTCAGAAATCTCTCTATAAAAGTTTTATTCCCCGCTACTTTTCACTTTTTACTGCAAGTCTTTACGGGGTGTCTTTTCAAAACCGCCTTTTCTAATTGCGTTAGCTGATATGTCCAATTGATTTTTTTTTTAGATTTGAGCTTATGCTCAGAAAAATGGCTAAATTCACAACTTAGTGTAATGATTTTGCTTGTAGATTCCTTTACTTTTGTAAATCGATGGTTATTTTTGAAATAATGAAAGTTTTTTTTTAACCTTTCCAATATATCAATATTTGGGTGATTTTTCTTTTTGGTGAGTTCTCCCTGGGGGTTGGAGAGATAGCTCAGCAGTTAAGAGCACTTGCTGTTCTTGCAGAGGGCCCAGGTTCAATTCCCATCATCCAGTTGGCAGCTCACAACCATCTGTAACTCCAGTTCCAGGGGATCTGACACCCCCTTCTGATCACACACATGGTACACAGACGTACAGGCAGGAATAAGAGTCATACAAAGTATTTAATTAATGAATGCATCTCAGAGAATTTGGCCTTTTGAATGGTGAGATTGTTTTTAGACTTTTGTGATTTTTTTATATACTAATATTGATTTACAGACACATGGAGCTTTTGTTAATCCAGTTTTGGACTTGAAATTTGGTAGAAAATTATGATTCACTCTATTGGTAGACTTCTTTATTACACACCTCTTTAAATTTACTAAGTCAAATTGCTACATGCTTGGTAGGTTAAAACATCAGAAAGCTGGAGCAGAAGAGATGGCTCAGTCAATAAAGTACTTTCTTCGCAAGATTGAGGACCTGGGTTCAACCCCAGAACCCTTGTTAAATAAAAATTAAAAAACAACTCCAAGCATGGTGGTGCGGGTCTGCGCTAGCAGTGGCAGGAAAGCAGAGACCTGAGGATGCCTGGGGCGCACTGGCCTGCCAGCCTAGCCTATTTGGTGAGACCCTGTCTTCAAAAGAAAAAAAAAGTCAACAGTGTCTACGGAATGTTGCTGGGACAGGTGTGCACGTACGCGTGCACACGTGAACACACTAGAAATGTATTTTGCCTCCATTCTGAGGCAAAATTGGAAATCAGAACCCTTGGCCAAAGTCAAGCATCTGCAGGAGAGAGGCTCGTCCTTCTGGGTTTCTGGCTGCCAGCATCCCTTAGTTCGTGCGCATCACTGCACCCTCCAGGACCAGCCTCTTCCAGTCTCTCGGAGTTCAGGGCTTACATCCTAGTCTCTGTGCATCTTTGTATGAAAGCGCAGTCCCCTCCCTCCCTCCCTCCCTCCCTCCCTCCCTCCCTCCCTCCCTCCCTCAAGGACACCTGTGGTTGTAGGTAGGGCCCAGCTGTATAAGTGGGCGTGTCCTCCCATCATATCTAGCCTCTTTAGATTCATCCCAACAGCAAAGATCATTCCCTTATCAGGTGACAATGAGTGGTTCCAAAAGCCAGACCTTGAGATCTCTGAGTGGGTGTTACTCGGCCTCCTGTAATACCTATCCCCCCGAACTGATGGCCGGAAGCACACCGCCATCATAGTTCTCTCTGCTCGCTAGTGTATTTCCGCTAAAAATAAATTAAGCCTTCCTACTTCATCTTCGATGTCGTCTTATCTATCGTTCACATCTCTCACTTTTATATCTGATTTACCTGCTGTCCAAATTATCAAACTATCATCTGAAACGTGGATTAATTTTTGTTTTATAGGGAAATTCAGTTGCATTATTTTTAGAGTCTTCCTTGTTTTTCTTCATAAAATGTCTGTCGTGGTCTGTTTTGTAATGACCTGCTTTATGACTTTAATTATTTTAAATAAATCTTGCTGTCTTTTAGATAGTTCTTGGGGGGAGGAAAGGCCAGGCTTTGGTTTTTATTATTCTTGACTCTTATACATGATCAATTCTTTGTGTGTTTCAGTTGGTGAGCAGGGCAGGGCTCACTCTCAGCAGAGCATGGGAGTTCTGTGTGACATGCGCTGAGAGTGAACACCTCTGGCAATCTGGTGTTTCTTCTTGATCTTCCACAAATGCCATTGCTTAGTTTCTGTCTCAGGATCTGGATTCTAGAGTAATGTGGGTAGTATAGATTTGAACCTTGAACTGGTGTCAGAGTGAGTGCTTAGTGTTAGCTTTTCTAGATCATCTTTTTTATTTTTATTTTATGTGTGTATTTTATCTGCATCTGTATGTGTAGACCATGTGCATGCAGTACCAATGGAGGCCAGAAGAGGGCATCAGCTCTGTTGACGCTGGAGTTACAGGTGGTTGTGACCTGACATGTCAAAGGGAACTGGCAACAGAACCAAGATCCTCTTCAAGAATAGTATGTTATCTTAACCACTGAGCCAGCTGTCCTGCTTCGTCATTTTCTTTCTGAGAGGACCTAGATCAAGCGACTAAACATCTCATCTTCCTAAATGACCTAGTTTCATACTCTGACAAAAAAAAAGTGACTTAGGGGAACGTTGGTTTATCTGCCTTAGAATTCCAGGTTACAGTCTGTCATAGCAGGGAATTTCAGGAGCGTGAAGCAACTGGTCACATCACACCCTCTGTCAAGAGCAGATGAAAATGGAGGCATGCATGCTCCCTTGCTTATGCTCATCTCATTTTCTCCACTCTAATGCAGTTCAGGACATCACCAACCACCACCAACCACCACCAACCACCACCAACCACCACCACAGCCACAGCCACCACAGCCACCACCACCACAACCACCACCACCAATCACCACAGCCACAGCCACCACCACAGCCACCACAGCCACAGCCACCACCACCACAGCCACCACCACCACCACCACCACCACCACCACAGCCACCACCACAGCCACCACCACAGCCACAGCCACCACAGCCACAGCCACAGCCACCACCACAGCCACCACAGCCACCACAGCCACAGCCACCACCACCACCACAGCCACCACCACAGCCACCACCACCGCCACAGCCACCACAGCCACCACAGCCACAGCCACCACCACCACAGCCACAGCCACCACCACAGCCACCACAGCCACCACCACAGCCACCACCACCACCACCACAGCCACCACCACCACCACCACCACCACCACCACCACAGCCACCGCCACCACCACCACTGCCACCGCCACCGCCACCGCCGCCATCACCGCCACCACCACCACCACCACCACCACAGCCACCACCACTGCCACCACCACCATGGGAATTGTGCTGCCCACAGTGAGCTGCGTCCTCCTATAACGATTAAGTTAATTTTAAAAAAATCCCTTACAGGCATGCCCATAAGCCAACTGAATCTAGACAATGCCTCACTGACTCTCTCTTTATAGGTGATTCTAGATACTGTGTGACAGTTGGAGCTCACACTGAGTGCTTAAGTCATTTCTCCACCATCTTTTATGGGGTGGGCAGTGTTAGCATTCCCAGCATCCTGACATCACATGGAGCTTTTATTTTTATCACCCTTTCTCTCAAACCCAAGACCTCAATTACTGTATCCTTTCATGCAATAAAATCCCTAGCTCTTGAGTCACTAAGGTAACGTCTCACCTCTTCTTTGATACCTGGCTCTAAGAATCACTTTCATCTTCTCAGACATCAGTGTAAGAACTAAAAACCATGTTCATTAAGTTCTGCCAAACATTTATTCTCACTGTTTGAGAATTTCATATGTGAATATGTGTTTTGATCACTCCCCCCCCATTCCTTCCCATTTCCCCACCATTCTTCCCTTCTAACTAATTTCATGTGCCCTTTAAATTCAAACACACTGGGTCTGAATCCTCTTGGTGCTGTGTGCATGAGCCTGTGTGTAGAACCATCTATAGGAGCATGAGTAGCCTCTCAGGGGCGGTGTCTCTGAAGAAAACTGACTCTTCTCCAGTAGCCATGGGTGGCCAACACTTCCTCAAATAGGAGTGAGATTTCAAGGGAATGGTGATAGAACTCAGGTGGTATGAAGGGGGGATGGGGAACCGCTGTGGGATAATGCTTTTGTACTCGGTAAAGATTTGTCCCTTGTATTGGTTTAATAAAATGCTGATAGGCCAGAAGTCAGACAGGAAGTATAGATGGGGTAACTAGACTAGGAGAATTCTGGGAAGAGGAAAAGCTCAGTCTGCAGTCACCAGCCAGAAGCAAAGGAAGCAAGATGAGAAGACCTTTGACTTAAGAACCAATGGTATGAGAGGCTGGTAAGGAATCTGCCTGCCTTGGGGATCTACAAAAATCCAAATGGCCCTTTTACAAGTAAAGGATGACTCCTTCTGCCTAATGACCTCCAGACTTAAAACCACAGTCTTCCTTGGGGTTTTCTTGAGCTGGCCAGCTTGGACTAGAATTCCCCCATCTGCCACCCTGGATCTCTAGCTTGTCACTACCCCAGAAGATCATAAGGTGTGCAAACGTCCATAGTATTATGTGCCAACTCCCTAGAATCATCTGAAGCCGAGGAGGTGGAGACAGGAGGGTTCCCAGGATTCACTGACTAATCAGTATCCCATAACTGGAAAGCTTCTGGCCAATGAGAAAAACAGTCTCATAAAACAAGAATGGTAGCATTCTGAGAAATGGCATTAGAGATTGAGCATGGCCCTAAACATGTGTGCCCATGTATGTATGTCTGCACACCTCCAACCTCTCTCCTTGGGACTTGGGAGTCCAAGGCAAGAAGATTGATGTTATTTCCAGGCTAGTCTACAGTGAGATTCTAAGGCCCTGTCTCAAAAAACAAACCAACAAGCCAACAAAATCAACAGAAAGATGGACAAATAACGCTTTTGATCTGCCTCCACACAAACACCTGTATACATACACATGCTTAGGTATTTCCTTCCTTGACATGCACGCACCTCATTGGTTCTACACTTGCCCAAACCATGTAAGCCTAGGGAGTAGCGAAGCTAGCCTGCGCCGCCTGCACTGCCGTTAGCCTGCTGCTTCCCCAGTACAGCAGGAAGGTACTATTCCATGACTGCTAGACGCAGAGGGGATTTTTAAGTGTGAAAACTTTATAACAGGATGGACAAGCATCCCTAAAATCTTACAGGACTCTCAGCTTGGACTTCATACATCATACATTCTCTTTCCTGCTAGGCACACAACTGATGTCTCAGATCACATCTGAGCTTTAACAGGCTCAGCCCCGACACAGAGCACCCCGCAGTCCTCCAGGGTTCCAATCAGGAGGAAGGAAGAATCTACATTTCACATCGCCATTTGTTGTTATGACAACACTCGGCCTGGAGCTGCGCTGAGATGTCTGTGCAGGGTTCTGAGCCGAACACGTTTCGTCTTCTCTGTATTCAGGAGGCGGGTTTATGCACATAACTGCCAGCCACTGCATCTACCACGCACACGGTGTTTCTTAGCTCCCTTAATGCAAGAGAAAAATACAAGGCACACAGCGGAGCGTTTGGCACTTGGTGAGGGTTTGTTGTATTTGTTTCACGCTCATCTCAGCTGTGGGACGAAAGAGCTCAGGTAGCTATGACTTTTTTTGGGGGGGGGAGGTACGGAGTGTTCTCCACTTCAGCTTTCTTTATTACTCTATCGGCAAACATGCCAAGGGCAGTGCGTTTTTTTTCCACCCATGTTTCATTCTGGGATTGTCTAGGTTGCTGTCACTCACTGTCATGCTTTGGAAAAATTTCAGTAGCTTTTCCTCTTAATGAAATAATGAAGCTTAGACATAGGGGTATTTCACAGACATATCCCTATGAGATTGTGTTCCTTCCCAGGTTAAAGGCCAGCGCCGGGAATATCTCTCCACGAAGCACATCTCCTTATGAGCATGGGGGAGATGTCTGGAGTCCAGGGCCCTCAGGGGAACTGCTGGCTCTCGGCACACATGCCCACTCTTTGGGTTTATGCAGAGTTTGACATTCGAGAATGGAGGGGGAAAAAAAATCAAAGCCCTTCCACTAAAATCAGGAACAAGGCAAGAATTCCCACTCCCTCCTGTTCGATATACTGCTTGAAGTCTTAGCTGTCACAGTGAGACAAGAGGAGATGAAGGGATAGAAACAGAGGAGGGAGAAGCCTAAGTCCCTTTGTTTCCAGATGATATGGTTCTGTACATAAAAACCCCAAAGACTCCAGCGGAGAACCCCCACAACCGGCACAATGCGACAAAGTGGCAGCAGAGGGAAGGCACACACACCACACACCACTAGCAGCTTTCTTATTTGGTTTTCTATTTCCTAATATATTTTCCTGCCTATGGAAAAAGGCTATAGATCTTTTTTTTAAACTGTGGATCTTGTGCCCATATACTTTTTCGAGTTCTCTCTCTCTCTCTCTCTCTTTTTTTTTTTTTTTGGTTTTTCGAGACAGGGTTTCATTGTGGCTTTGGAGCCTGTCCTGGAACTAGCGCTGTAGACCAGGCTGGTCTCGAACTCACAGAGATCCGCCTGCCTCTGCCTCCCGAGTGCTGGGATTAAAGGCGTGTGCCACCATCGCACGGCATTTTGAGTTCTCTTTTAAGTGCTAAGTTTTTTATGTACAGCTCTCCTTGAGTTTTAATATAGTTGGTCCTAATTTTCACAGATACTAAGGGTGCTGTTTCCTTCTCCTTCTTATCTTTCATAAATCCATGTCCCAAAAATTGGGGGCCAAAATGAAGCACAATTAATAAAAGCTCAGGAAGAGAAATTGGGGTTCAACCTGAAGACCTTAAAAGCAAAGCAGCCAGCCACTGACTCTTACCTCAAGCTCAATTCGAAATGGCGATCCTGCCTCCAGGAATCTCAGAATGAGACTGTGTCTGAGAGCTGTCTCCTCCTGTTTTATAATCCTCTCTAGGGTTGGGATTAAAGGCATGCACCACTGGGATTAAAGGCATGCACTGACCAGTTTCTATGGCAACTAATGTGTCTATGGGGATTAGAGGTGTGTGTTACCACTACCTGGTCTGTAAGGCTGACCAGTGGGACTGTTTTACTCTCAGATCTTCAGGAAAGCTTTAGTTATTAAAATACAAATGAAATGCCACTGCATTCTTAAGAGCACAAAGACTGCAAACATCATGCTAAATACTAGATGGAATGGCAGGTGCAAGTTTTTGAAAGTCTCTGGAATACCACCATATTTACCATGGAGCATCGCTCCTTTTCTTAGTTCTGGTCTCTACTTAATAAGAACTATCTTTCTTTCTGCCTTCTGTCTTCCTTTCTTTTTTTCTTAAGTTTAGAATGAATACTAATACTGGTCTATTGACCAGTCTCTCAAGAGCTCCAGAACACATCACGTGACCATTTCCCTTTGATCAGTTGGCATGCTGAGTGACACCATCCTAGCCTTTGCAGGATGAAGCTCATTAGTCACAGAGCATTGGCTTCATCAAGCTCTTGCATTCCTCTTATCAAACCACTTTATTTAAGAGCTCACTGCGTCCCAGAAGTGAGAACGAGGCGAGAATGGCCTCTAACAATAAGGTCCTGCCGGGACCCTTCTAAAATGGATTCCCATTTGGAGTTTCTTTTGAAAATTTTGCATAAGGAAAGTAAAGGATCTGCCTATTGGAAGTTTTTGTTTGTTTGTTTGGTTTTGGTTTTTTTTTTTGTTGGTTTTTTTTTGTTTTTTGAGACAGGGTTTCTCTGTGGTTTTGGAACCTGTCCTGGCACTAGCTCTGTAGACCAGGCTGGTCTCGAACTCACAGAGATCTGCCTGCCTCTGCCTCCCGAGTGCTGGGATTAAAGGCATGCGCGATAAAAACTACTTTTGGGGGGCCAGGAAGAGGGCTAAGTGGATAAACATGCCTAGCACCAAGACCGATGACCTGAGTTCGATCTCCGAGACTCACTTGGTGAATGAAGGGAGAGAACCAACAGCCACAGGCTGTCCTCTGACCTCCACTAAAGCTCCTTGCACACACACACACACACACACACACACAGAAAGAGAGAGAGAGAGAGAGAGAGAGAGAGAGAGAGAGAGAGAATAGAGAAATAGGCAAGCAAAGGTAGAAGGCTCCTTTGACATAATTCAGGCTCATATCATCTTCTCTACATGGAATTTTCTCTCCAATCTTACTTTGAAAATTTTGCAGGAACTCAAGTCTCATTCAAAAGCTGTAGCCTCCTTGACCTTACCTGACCCCCTTTCCTGTACCCCTTACCATCCTGGGGCCTTTATCACCCTCACTCTCCCAGGCAGCCTTGAAACAATGCACTTGGACGTATCTGCAGCATCTGTATCTCACTGTTCAAGGTGTAAACTGACCCCTCTGGGTTCCTGCACTAGGTCTGCCTTTCTCTTGTGGATTTGTCACGTGACTGCCTCAATGGCAGGAACGCTGCACTCATCACATCCCAACCACACACACCCGAGGCAGACAGAAATAGCGTGAACGGGAGGGGGAAAGGACTTTTATTTTTAACTGATTTCTGATGTTAATTCTTGGGAGATAACCACATCTGGAAGGAGCTGCAAGAGATGCTGTTGCATGCGCTACAACTGGGACGGGGAGAGGGGAGTTGTGCAGCAGAGGCCGGGTCTGGGATGTCACGAGCCATTTCCCCCCTAAAAATCATTACAGGAACCATCACCCTGGGGAGTCTGCAGAGAACCCCACACCCATAATTATGTTCTATTCAGAGAACCTGCCCCCCACCCAATTAACTTATCTGTTAGCAGAATGCGCCTCACATTCCAGCTATCCAGGGAACCAGGTGTGGCAACTTGTGACTTCTTGGCCTACCTGTCTGAATGTAACCTCTTGGCCTACGTGATGAACCTGGCCTACGTGACCGGGACCACGCGGCGAGATCCCGTGCCCTGCCCACCAAGTCCTCATGCAGGGCTATATAAGCAGCAACCATGATCCTAATAAACGGGGGCTTTGACAAATCTGCTTGGCCTCCTTCTTCTGTCCTAGCTCATTCCCTTCCAGGTAGCGCCCCTCCGAGACCCTGGAATAACTGATTGCAGGGTGGGTTACAAACCCCTAGACTGAGTAACCCACCCAACACAATCGACACTGGGAGACTGCAGCTAGGCAACATTTATGGAGGATTAAATGGACCAAATAAATTTCTTCCAGGCTTACAGCAGAGGTTCATTGTTTTGAGCACAAACAATTAGCATACGGGTTACAGTCAAGGGTGCAGCTTATCCAGGAACCTGTGCCACCTCAGCCCAGGGGAGAGTGGTAGGGAAGGGCTACCTCAGAGGCTGAGAGCGAGGCGCTGGGCCCAGCCTGGCGCCTGCCTCTGTGACCTCAGGCTGCTTACAGTCGTAGAATGCAGATACCTGGGCACAAAAACTTCCTTGAATGGAGAGACTGGAAAGGGGATTATCAAAGGATGGTTCTAGTCCCATACCTCTATTGCAAGAAATCCACGGATGCTTGGGGAGAAAACATATTTACTAAGGAATGAAATAAGGAACACACACACACACTCCCAGATACAGTGGGAAGTGACGCTGTTGCCTCTTTGTCCACCATGGAAGGACGGAGAAATCTCCAGAACAGGTCACCGAATGGTACATCAGAAGCCTTCCACATCCCAGCGGGGGGGGGGGAGGGGGATGGGGAGAGGGAGACCCCCGAATGGCCTCAGGTCTTACCCAGCATGCATCAGAGAAAATCAGACTCATGGCAGATCACCTCCAAACGTCATTTGTTAAACTGGTTGAGCTCCCACAACATACCTCTGTGATCTGTGGGACGTTTTAAGCACAAGCAGGACCACCACATAAGGCCCAGCTTGGCTAGCTTAACCTTCACCCATGGTGGGATTTCCCGACTAATTCGCTTCATGTTACTCTTCGACAAGACAGTTTCCTTCTCCCCTGGTTCTCCTATGACCAGGACCACTCCAGTGGGAGTTAACTAGAGATGTGTAAGTGAAGGGTGGCTCATGAATACCTGTCCCTGTCCCAGGCCCAGGGGGTCTAAGAGCACCAGAGTTTACCAAAGGCCCAATATGGGAAATATGTTACAATATTGGGGGGGGGGGGAGGGTGATGGAAGTATCATTTGTAGAGTGAATGGTATTCCTTCAAAATCTCTCTTTCTAGCTAGGGTTGGCGCTACGTACCTGCAATCCAGTAGGCAAGCCTGTAGAGTATTTTCCTAATTAGTGATGGATAGGGGAGGGTCAGGCCCACTGAGGATGGGGCCACCCCAGGGATGGAAGCAGGCAGAGCAAGCCATGGGGAGCAAGCTAGAAAACGGTCCCCCTCCAGGGCCTCTCCATCAGTTCCTGCCTCCAGGTGCCTGCCCTATTTGACCTCCTTTGATGAAGAACGGAAGCGTAAGTCAAACAACCCCTCTCCTCACCATGTTGCTTTGATCATGGTGTCTTTTCACAGTGGTAGTAACCATGACTAACTAGGCTAGTAGCCATGCACAAGGCAGGCTGAGGGTCCTTCCTAGAAACCCTGTCATGTCTGCACAATGATCTCAGACTCCCTGCTTCCAGAACGGTGAGACAGAATGTCTGTTGGGGCTGGTGAGATGGCTCAGTGGATAAAGTCCTTACTGCCAGGCCTCATAACTCAAGTTAGGTCTCCAGAACTTGCGTGGTAGAATCAGAGAAAAGGACCCCGTGTGTTATCTTCTGACCTCCACATGTCCACCCAAAACAATAAAGTTAGATTAAAAAAGAAAGCAATGTTTGGTGTTGAGGTTTCCCAGTGTGCAGTATTTGTTACAGGCGCTGGGTTGACTAGGATGCCCGAGGGGAGGGAAAAACCTTCACCTTCACAGAAGGAACATTGTCCCAAGGTAAGGAGAGCTGACTCAGGGAAGGGTGATGGGAGTCATGATGGCTGTCAATCTGCTTTGATATCAATGCGTGCGTTGACTGCAGTTGTGAGCCAAAGAAGCAGACTTCCACAGCTCCTTATCCCGGAAGTCACTGGCAGAGCAGAGATGGAGAGAGGACTGTCCACAGACTCCACTTTACCCTGTGGATGCCCATCTGTTTCCGAGTCAGAAGGGATCCACAGAGCTGAGAAGATGCCATCTGGCTACAATGATGGCTGCGAAAGGTCTCAGGGAGGGGTTCAAGACGGGTGCTGAGTTGGACCGTTGGGGATAAGGAGCCCATCAATAGAGCCAGTAACATGACAGGCTGACAGACAGACAGACAGACAACAGCTTGGTGGAGAGATCGGGCTCCAGTGCCAGATAGCATGGCAGGGACTCTGAGGAGAGAGATTCCGGCCCATATGGCAGAAGTGGGGTTTGTTTGTGTACCTTTCTGAGGCTAGGGAAGGCTTCACAAGTCTGTACCCAGACTCCCTGATTCCCAGGTCAGAAGCAGGGGAAGATAGGGGTGTGTGGCCACCGATATCTCCTTTGATGTAAACTTACTTCCCAGGAGAGAGGTCCTGGTGCTGTCTGGGAGCCAGGGATTCACAGTGTCTGTGGCTGTGGCTGTCTGTGAAAGGAGGCTGCAGGTGTTGTCGCCTGAGCAGCAGCTGGATTCTCACATCACGTTCTTACAGGCTTACGCTGAGGCTTATAAGCGAGGACAATTTTTCAATCTTGCTGCCTTGAGCAGATTCAGGCTGCCTAGTCTTAATGGAGGGGCATGTTTCCCCTGCCTTTATCATGGAGGTTTATGACCAGAGTTTTCTTCTATGCTTGTAAGGACGTATTGGAGGGGTAAGATGAGGATAATGCTGGCCTGTTTCTCGGTTTTAGATTGTCTCTCAGAAACCCAAGTACACAGCCACAGAAATCATCCTCAGTAATTTCAAGTTGGCAGAGCCAAGCTAATTATCTGCAATTTCATCTGTCAAAATAGTTTGGAAATCTCTCACATGCTAAGGGGATGAGCCTGCTGGGAGGACCTTGCCAACACCCTGGGATTTTCACAGAGTGAAGGGAGTGTTAGATGTTGGCTTTGGGGAAAGGGCATCTCACCAGCTTTTGGGATGCTCATATGTCTAAGCCATAAGGACATGGCAGGGACTGGGGCTTTGCCTTATCTGAGCTCCAGCTGGTTAGAAACCATTAGGATGAATTCTCTGGAAGCGTCATGGTATCTTTACCGAGGACTCACGTTTGGTGTACACTGGCCTAACACTTTTGTCCTATAGAGAGATCTTAACGGTGGAGTGCTTGTGCCTGGTATTTCTCTGATTGGTCAGTGCTCACTTCCTCCTGCTTTTCATCTGGTTAAATATCCCAAGTGTCTCTCTTCTAACCATGAGATACTCCGAGTGGACCCTTTAGCTCTACTACAGTTTCCTTGAGAGGTTGATATTTTTGAGTCAAGGCTATTCTATCCCCGAGGCTTGTTGTTGGATCTATGATTACGTGGGCATTGGGGATTAGTGGGGAACTGAAAAACCAGAGGAGAGGAGTTGGGGTAAGTTGATCCTTTTTGTGTGTGTGACAATTGAAGAGCAGTTATAGGCACACAGCTATCAGCCCCTTCTCTGAATCCAGGGGACATTCCTACCCCTCCTGCACTCCTAGAGGCTATGGATACAAGGCACTGGATACACAGCAACTCTTTAAAGTGATGGATACACAGTAACCCTTCAATGCGCTGGATACATAGTAACTCAAGGCATTGGATACATAGCAACTCTTTAAAGTGATGGATACATAGTAACTCTTCAAGGTGCTGGATACACAGTAAGACTCTAAGGCGCTGGATACATAGTAACTCCAGCTCCTTTGAAGTCTGAAGTTTTAGGTAAACGCAACTCAGTGACCTGATTGGACCACACCACCTACGGCTTGTCAGGATGACTCCCAATTTTCAAAGCAGAGTTAGAATCTGTGGTGTCACTTACTCATTCACTCACGTAGCAACTGGGAGCAGCAGTGGCCACCTTTCTGTTTCACTGGAGGACTTGATCAAAAATACCAAACAGAAACCTGGCGGTGGTGGCGCATGCCTTTAATCCCAGCACTCGAGAGGCAGAGGCAGGTGGATCTCTGTGAGTTCAAGGCCAGCCTGGTCTACAAGAGCTAGTTCCAGGACAGGAACCAAAAGCTACGGAGAAACCCTGTCTCGAAAATTCAATAT
>NW_026068063.1:774448-827851 GCF_014885135.2 Alexandromys fortis | reverse complement strand
TCGTCTCCTCTCCTTTCCTCCCCTCCCCTTTCTACCCTCCCCTCCCTTCCCCTCTTTTTTTCTTTTCTTCCTCTCTGCATCTCTCTCTGTGTCCCCTCTTTGGGTCTCTATCTCTTTCCTTTCTTGCTCTCCCCCTTCCCTCCTCCATCTCTTTTCATTCCCCAGTCCTTACCAGCCCTTCCTGCAATAGTCCCAGCATTTAGAACTGAGATGACAAAGGTGAGCAAAGTTGACTTTTTCCTCCAAAAGCTTCGGGCCCAGGGTGGAGCCCATCACCAAAGGGCAAAGTAGACCACACTGAGAGCGGCTGCTGAGTCCACAGACCTGGGCCACATTCTTATTCTCTCCCTCGCCAGTGGGTTACTTTGGACATAGCAATGAAACCAATTTGCTGCTGCCCCCACATTTATAAAGCAGAAGTGTCTCAGAGCATCCTTGAGTATCCCACAAGATAAGGAATGCAGGTGCCAGCTGAGCCAGGGTCAGGTCAGATAACCAGGAGTCCCCACCTTTCATTGGTAGGACAGAGAAACCCCCAGGAAGGCCATTCAGTGGTGAACAGTACCAGGGTCCTAGGCAAGCTACTTAACTTTGCTGTTTAAATAGTGCTGTTAACAAGTATCACCTCCCAACCTTTTCCAGGAGGACTGTGAGGGTCCTTCGAGATAATGCTGGTAAGCCTCTGGATTATAAAAATAATAAGAGTATCAATCAAAGAGCAATACTCATCATCATACAATTCACACTTGAATTTTGACACACTCTTTTATTCCTTTCCAGAGTCGGGCAGGTGACTGCTCCTGCCTGATCCCAGGTTCCTCTGTTGTTTATTGGAAACTTGATATAGTCATAGCCAGACGAATTCCGACAAGAAAATTGCCTTCCAAATTCGCAGTTATAAAAGAGGGTTCCCAGGATGTAAGAGCACATTCCATTTGGTGTGTGTGTGTGTGTGTGTGTGTGTGTGTGTGTGATGTGTGTGCATATGCATGTGCACATGTTCATATGGGTGTGTGCATGAGTGTGTGAAAGCCAGATGACTTCCTTGACCAGTCTCTACCTTCTCTTTGGAGACAGGGTCTCCTCACTGAACCTGGAGTTCATCACTTTGGCTTTAAGGGCTGGTCAACGAGCTCCAGGGATCCTCCTGCCTCCATGTCCCCAGTGCTGGAGTTACAGGGTCTTTTTACATGGTACTAGGAATAGCAACTCAGGTCCTCATGATTGCTCCACAAGCACATTACAGACAGAGCCTTCTTTCCAGCCCAGAGCACCTGGCATTCCTGACATCCCTCCAGGCTCTCTCATCTTGTAAAAGGGAAGTCAGCAAGTATTCTTGCACTGCTGTGCTCTCTGAGCCCACCTCTGTCTTGAGCCCCTGCATAGGGAGGTCCTCACCATAAGAAACCGGCATCTTTTGTACCCTTCCATCTGGTGAGATGGGGGGGGGGCACCAAAAAGCTGAAGCTGCTGCTCAGTAAAAGACAAATGCCAGTTAGGGCTGCCTGCCTTTGATACCAGACCCTTACAGCAGACCACTAATTCTCCTTGTGCAATTTGTATTCACTTAAAGGGCTTACCAACTACTTCAATTTTTTTAAATCTTCCCTTTATCTGGAGGACTTTACAGGTATAATTTCTGTGACTTTTATAAGCAGTGGTTTGCCCTGATTCAGACACTGACTGGTAGTGATGGGATCTTGGGAGACTTTGGGAAAACATCTGTCCATCAGTGCTAAAACACAGAGACTCGGGAGGGTGCCACATGTCACTCCTGCAGTGGTTGCTCTGTGTCACCTACAACTGGCAATATCACCACATCTTTTGGAAATTGAGTTTTTCTGTAATTCAGATGGGTTAAAGGAGTAATTCTCAATGGGCCAACCTTGAACCCCAGAAGCCATTTGGCAATATCTACAAACATTATTTAAGGGAAGGCTGCACAGACAATATTATCAAGCCTTTCATGATTCTAACGGAAGCTGTCTAGCCCACACACACCGCTGTAACAGATGACCGTGGAGTAGCTGGATTATAAGGAAGAGAAATGTACTGCTTACAAGTCTCAGGGGTAGAAGGTACAAGGTTGAGGTGCTGGCAAGTTCCTTTGTCTAGTGAAGGGCCAGATTGTGCTTCCAGTGTGGAACATAGAACCCCATATCTCCAGAGGGGAGGGATCATGTCTTTATGTCATGGAATGACACAATTGCCAGAGCCTTCGGGAAGTGGCCTTTTCTAGGGGCCTGACTCCCAGGCACCAAGGGAGAGCCCACATCCCCTCTCAAAGACCAGTCATTTGAAGAGCATCTGAAGGTTGGATGGGACACATGCAGATGGGTAGAACTGTGGCTGCTGGGACAAGGACTCCGCAGTGTGCTGGAGCAATGGAGTAGTGCATGGTTGTGCCATCCTCCAGACCTGTTCTTGTGAGGTAGGGGGATGATGCCTCAAATTCCAGGGGAGCTGGGTCCTTCCTCTATCCTCTGCTGCTTCTTAGTCTCTCTCTGTCTCTCTCTGTCTGTCTCTCTCTGTGTCTCTCTCTCTGTCTCCCTCTCCCTCCCCCCTCTCTCTCTCTCTCTGTCTCCCTCTCCCTCCTTCTCTCTCTCTCCCTCTCCCCCTCTCTCCCTCTCTCTCTTCTTCCTCTCTCGGTCTCTGTCTCTCTCTGTCTCTGTCTCTCTCTCTCTCTGTATGTTTGTGTGCTCACATAGGAATGTACAAGTGGTAGGGAAAGGAGCAAGAATTTTCCGGAATACCCCCAGCCCTAGTGTGAGGAAAAGAGCAAGTGTACCCATCTGAGGACACCGTGAGGGTCTGGCTGTGCCTTCTGAGCACATTTCCATCAATGACTTGCAGGATGGAATCCTGGGGCTTTCTCCTTTATAACTGATTTTCTGTGATGGCAGGGCCATTAGAGTCACTGACCTATCATAGGCGAGGAGGCGAGGAGAGACAGGCTGCCAACAGAGACTGTTGACTGAGGGAGCAGGCTGGGGACACTTCTATGATTTGATGTAAGATGTCTCAGAGGCAAGGTTCAGCAGATAGTTATCAGAGTTCAGGGGATTCTGGCTGAAGATACAAAGATGAAGTGAATTTGCTAAGGAGTGAGTATTTTAAGCAGAAAGATGATTAGGGGAATGCAAATGTTTGGAGTTGGATTCTGAGAACGATGTCGCAAACGTCACCGAGAGGCTGGGGAGATGGCTCACTTGTTAACGTGCTTGCAGTGCAAGAAGGAGGGTCTGAGTTCAGATCCCTGAGACTCATGCAAGGTTTTAGCGCTTGGGCTGGGTGGTTGTGATGCATGCCTTTAAATCCCAGTACTTGGGAGGCAGGGACAAATGGATATCTGTGTGTTCAAGGTCAGCCTGGTCTACGGAGCAAGTTCCAGGACAGCCTCCAAAGCTACATAGAAACCCTGTCTCAAAAGAAAAAGAAAAAAGAAAAAAGAACGAACAAACGAAAGAAAGAAAGAAAGAAAGAAAGAAAGAAAGAAAGAAAGGAAGGAAGGAAGAGAAAAGATTTTCATGGTGCTAGTGAGAAACCCTGTCTTAAGAAATAAGGATGGCTCCTGGAAAACAACACCTGATGCTGTCCTCCAGTCTCCAGGGGTGTGTATATGTACACACATGCATGTGCACACACACACACACACACACACACACACGCACACACACACACAGAGTGACTAAATAACAGAAGAGGTTAAAGAAAAGGCCAGGGCTCCCCTGGATTCCAGGGCCCTAGTTCCCTACACAACATTTGTCCTCACTTCAGACCTGCAGTTAGACTCCGTCCCTCTACATAGGACTGCCAGGGGTAACCCATCTCAGCGTCAAGTCCAGCATCTTCACAGTGACCTGTCTCATCACCTGTCCTGCCTTAATCTGTCTTCTCCCAGAGCCACGCTGACACTGAGTATCTATTGTGGTGGAAGAAGAAGGAGGGACCTATGAGAGCCAGCAAAGCCAGAGGGCTTCATGAGTGAGATTAATACTCATGAAGTTCATCCCCTGTGGGCTCCTTTGCCCTTCTTGCTTCCCTCATGGGATGATGAAGGTCCTTCCTGGATGTCCGTGTTTGGATCCTGGCTTCCCAGTCTCCAGAACTACAAACCAATAAATTCCTGTGCATTCTAAGTTGCCCCATGTCCAGGCTCTGTCAGAACCACACGCATGGAAAAAGACATCGCTCATTTGACTTGGCCTCTATCTCCACTGCTTGGTGTGGACTGCACCCATGACCCTCCCTCTGGGTTTGTAGGCACTGTCCCCTCTACAGAGAATACTTTCTCTGCAGCCCCTGACAGGAATCATTCCATCATCTCCTGGACGGCTTCACGCAAATGCCACTTCCTGGTGGAGATGGCGTTTCAGCTCCCAGAGACTTTTTGAATCCTGCCTTCTTAAAGATGTCTGCTTTCATCTTAGAAGGTGACACTGCAGACCACACTACTTATTTATCTCCTTTTCTGCCTCATTTCTTTTTCCATACAGGAACTCACTCATGTAGCTCAGCCTGCTCTCAAGCTTACTATGTAGCTGATGCTAGGTCAAAACTCCTGATCCTCCTGCCTGCGTTTCCTGAGTGCTGGTGGGACAGACATGTGTCACCACACCTGGCTATGCAGTGCTGGGGCTCGAACCCAGTGCCTCTCTCATGCAGGGTGAGCACCCTACCCACTGACCCACATCAGCAGCCCCTTGTTTTGTCTTTCCCACTGGACTATAAGCCTCATATGATCTTGTCTGTTTTACTTCATGCTTCATTTCCATAGCTAGATCAATGCCTAGCCCATAGTGGCTGCTTCATCTGTGTCTTAGGGTTTCTATTGCTGTGAAGAGACACCATGACCACAGCAACCCTTACAAGGAAATATTGAATGGGGGCTGGCTTACAGTCCAGAGGTTTAGTCCATTACTATTAAGGTGGATAGCCTGACAGCATGCAGGCAGACAAGGTGCTGGAGAGGTTGCTGAGAGTCCTATACCGAGATCAGCAGACAGCAGGAAGAAAGGGAGACACTGGACCTGGCTTGAGCATCTGAGACCTCAAAGCCCACCACTCCCAGTGACACACTTCCTGGAAGAAAGCTACACCTACTCATCAAGGCCACACCACCTGATACTACCACTCCCTGTGGACTAAGGGGGCCATTTTCAGCCAAACCACCACAGTCTGTGACGGACCTAAATTAGAATTTTTCACTGTTTACTTATACATAGTAGATGCTGTTCTGGCAGCTGGAAAAAGTAAGTTTAGATTTATTTGCCACATTTTAGAACACATCTATCTTCCTTTGATTACAGGTGGATTCAAATTAACGTCGATAGTGAAGATTAAGTAATTGAAGTTTATCTGTATTCCTGATAATCCCGTACATGAAACACATCAGTCTTTGATGAGAGAAATTCTATAATTGTCTTCTTTGTTGGTTTATTTATTACCTCAGCACTCGTCTGAGGCCCTAAGAACCCCCCAACAGGGTGTGTTAGCTAATTTTCTGAGCTGTGAGAAAATGTCCTGATAGAGCAATTCAAGGGAGAAAGGTTTTCTCTGGGCTCACAGTTCTCAGGTACAGTCCATCGTAGCGAGGAAGGCATGGTGGCAGGAACATGAGGCGGCTGGTCACATGGTCCACATGGCATCCCCAGCTCAGAAGCAGAGGGAGGTGAATGCTTTCTCCCTTGAATGTGGTCTGGGACCTCCCTACCTCAATTAGCCGAATCTAGATAATCATTCAAAGGCATACCCTTCACTCAGGGTCCCAGTCCACTGCGGAAACACCCGGGTCCAGCCCATGCAGAGACTCGCTTAGTGTTCATTAACTGCTTGAGTCCATGAGACAATGACAAGGGACATTTGATAGTGTCTGAAGACATTCTTAGTCTTCCCCTTTGGGGGAGGGGAAGCTGCTGGCACCAGGGTGGTAGAGGCTGGGGATGCCACTGAAGAGCCTGCACCACAGAGGTCAATCCAGCACCAAAGGTGAGGAACGTTCAAGGAAGGGGTCTGCGGGGATTGGTCTCCAGCATGGGGGAATGACTGCTCAACCTGAGACAGTGACTTGTGCCATGGAGAGCATTTCTCTTGACCTAGAGGGGAAATAAGTTGATTGTTCCCATCATGTATGGGCCTTTGAGGTGGCCCCTGTGCCTGGCCCCCTCTGATTGCTGAAAGGCAACCCCTTCCCCCGATACATTGTTACTTCTTGAGCAGACAGTGCTTAAGGCATAATCAAATGAAGCCATGGCAGCTTCCAAAGCCTTAGAGAGTAGGCTGCTTCCTGCCTGTGCTATTTCTTCAGTCCACACGGCTTCCAAAAAATCTCAGAAAGTGCTCTATTTAAACTCCTCAACAAAATGTTCCGGTTTCTTCCCCTCAGACGCCACTCGAGAGCAGGAGTTGCTGCTTTGCTTTGGTGGTTATGCAAGAAGCGATTCTGTTCTAGCATAAGAGATGACATGAACGTCTGGTTCCCAGGAAAGCCCCTGGTACCAGATGATTCCCGTTTGGTGCCGCGCCCCAGCAAACTAATTCTGTAGCCTGGGAGAATCTGCTCTGCGTATGAACCGTGTGAGGCAAAAGCCATTTCATCCCATGGGAGGATCGTGGGTCGCTTTGCTATGGTGACTGCGCACCCAGAATTCAATGTTCCATGTGCCCTCCTCCATGTGTTTTTCTAGCGCTTTCTAGACATCGCGTCTGGGTTCTGTCTTTGAACCAGAGCATGTGGTGCTGAATGATTGTGGGATTCACCCAAGATTATGTGGATGCATGCCCGACTGATATCATTTTAGCTTTTGTATCTGATCAGAGAATCTAGTTCTTTCTGGCTATAGTGGGTACACAGCGCCTTGAACACTCAGGTGCTAACTACACAAGGTTTTCTTTTTTGTTGTTGTTGTTGTTGTATTTCATTTTGTTTTGTTGAGAAAGGGTCTCACGAAGTCTAGGCTGGCCCCAAACTTGCTCTGTAGCCAAGGATGACCTTGAACTCCAAAATCATCCTGCCTCCACCTCCCCCAAACTGAAATTACAAATGTGTGTCACCATGCCTAGTCTATGTGGTGCTGCGGATTGAACCCAGGGATCTGTGCATGGTAGACAAGGGCTCTACTAACTGGACCACGTCTCTAGCCCTAGCTTTATTCTATTAAAAAACCATAGTGTTTGTGCACACGTGGACATGCAGGTGGAGCCCAGAGGTCATCTAATCATCCTTTAGAAGCTGGCCGTCTTATTTTTAAGATACAGGCTCTCAATGAACTTCAGGCTCATCCGTTAAGCCATGCTGGCTGGATGGTGAGTCCCGGCACTCCGCCTCCCCAGTGCTGGGGATTATAGCATGTGCCACCACACCTGGCTTTTCTTTTACTTGGGTTTTGGGGACCAAATTCATATCCTTGTGCTCGAAAAGGGAATACTTTGCCAATGAAGCTACCCTCCCCTGCCCTAATTGCACACTTTAGATGATGGTCAAAGCAGGAAAACTCCCATGGGACCCAAGAGCCCCTGTGTGCTCATTCAGAGGTTTCAGGTCGCTGCCCAGCTCTCTACTCTGTCTCCTGTTTACATCAAACATCTCTGCATGAACTCACGCCACAGAGCTGCACACAACCAAGGTTTCATACAGCATTTCCAGGGGGTTCTTGCTTTTGCGTGCATACCAGGGGCTGTGTGTAGAATCATCACACCCGCAGTTACCTACACATGTTGCTCCCGGGGTCAAGTGGAGATCAGCCCATGACCAGTTCTGAATTATTCCCCAATGCAGAGAACAGACGCTCTCAGCCCAGCCCGTGCTCTGAGTGAACCCACTCTGTGAAATAATAGTTTCCTCCATTTCAAGGCAAAACGGAGCTACGTCTTGTCTGTACAAATAAACAATGGCCATCTGTTTAACACAAACCAGAAGGCACAGACTGATAAGAAAGAAAGACAGGGAGGAAGGAAGGAAGGAAGGAAGGAAGGAAGGAAGGAAGGAAGGAAGGAAGGAAGGAAAAACAACAACAAAAACCAGACTTGCTTATGCAAATAAAACACTACCATGTATGATCTGTCAGATTAAACCAGGAACACCTGGACAACAGGTGGATGTATCAATCTAACACAAACAGCAGGACCACAGATTTACCTAACTTACCTAACGCACAGGAACAACAAAGGATTCAGCCCCCCCCCTCTCTCTGTCTCTCTGTCTCTCTGTCTCTCTGTCTCTCTCTCTCTCTCTCTCTCTCTCACACACACATGGACTGTTAAAGGAGACTCTTTCTCTAACAGGTGTGGCAGACAGGACTCACACACACTAAGCTCTTCACCCAGCTACTCATCATGAACTTGTCCAGGAAGTTATCCACAGCCAAGGACTTTTAGCTTTATCCCCAGGGTCCAGGTCAAGTGCAGATTCCTTTCCCTGTGATGCCACTTCACACTGAGCCCTGAAACCACTGGCCATCTGGACCTGTGTTTGACGACTCTGGCCTGTGGTTTATGTCATCTGGTCCCTGAAAGACCTTTCATTGCCTCTGTATCAGCTCTCTACCTCCATTGCTGGGAAAGCACCTCAGAACTCAGCAGATTATTTGATGCTTTTATGACCATTCTGCAATACACACATGCATGCGGGCATACACATACACAGAGAGAGAAAGAGAGAGAAGCAGATAGATAGACTCACACATACACATACATACATACATACATACACACATACACACGTACACACAGAGGCAAATGGATGACAGATACAGACATTCACAGGCACAAACACACATGCACACCATGTACACAGAGCATGTATACACCACTGTGTGACAAGAAAAGAGTTAGCCATTAAGAGCTAGAGCTAATGAGCCAAGTAGTGATTTAATTGATATAGTTTCTGTGTTATTATTTTGGTTCTGGGTGGCCGGGATGAACAAGCAGCTCCTTTCAACAACTTTTGATTGACAGGGCTTCCATCATTATTCAATAGTATTAGAACGTATGAGGAATTCAAGGGACAGCCTTGATGGCCCCAATAAAACACACACAGATACTTAACAATCTCAAAGACAAAATTGTCATTTGCTTTCTCCCAAAGTAAGAATGTAGAAAAGTCCTGTCATGCATTTTCAGATACCCCAAATCAACCAAAATGAAAAATTGATGCTTATAAGGTTGATAAATGAGACGGTGGTTATTCTTATTGCTAAGTGATTATTATTATTATTATTTGGTAGAGGGAGAGCAACTCTCTGCCAGGTTTCTTTAAACAGCTGGCCCCTCTCGTGCATTTAAAAATTTAACTTCGTTTACGAAAGCACTCATTCCTGTGTATTTCAGGCCCACTGCCTTCGAGAAACACCAATTGCATCTTTCATGAGGCACATGCCTTCCTGGCCTCCCAGAGAAATCCTCCTGCTCTTTGGTGTTGTTTTTAGAATGTGGCCTTTTTGGAGGGCAAGATCCCTGTCTCCTGGATGGCTGAGACTTCCCAGCCCTGGAA
Organism: Alexandromys fortis; assembly: GCF_014885135.2. Lineage (NCBI taxonomy): Eukaryota > Metazoa > Chordata > Mammalia > Rodentia > Cricetidae > Alexandromys > Alexandromys fortis. The sequence continues at coordinate 818,361 of NW_026068063.1, read as the reverse complement.
TGCACTTTAGGACATCAGTTCCTATTTATTGATGCTGATGAAACCAACAGAAGCAGAGAGGGGCTTCTTCGCTTCCTCCTGGGCTCCGTAAACTGCAAATTGGTACCAGAAACTATTTCCTCCAGGGATGTGGATTTCTTGGGCACTGAGATGATTTGATGGGTAGTGACAAGACCCCCAAACTCTCCAATTTATTGCTTATTAATCTCCTGCCAAATATTCCCCAAGCATAAGCCCTCACCCACATTTAATTTCAAATTTTTCTCATCTGTTGCAGGGTAGGCTGATCTGTGGCTCCTAAGAGCAGGTTTTCTGTCATGCAAGCTGCTCTCACATGATGGGATTAAGATGTACTTGGCATTTGGGGATCCAGTGAGAGCAGAGGCCTGGAGGGTGTTGATTTGCCTTTCATGAAAGAAAGGGCTCCCAAAGTGGCCCTCTGTAGGTTGAGAGAGATCTACAGCACCTGGAAACTTGGTAGGGATGCATGCACCCCACACCACTTGAGCTGGAGCCAGAGGTGGTCCAGCAGGTTCATATTTTCACAAGGCTCCAGGTGATGCCAAGGCCCTGGAAACTCAGAAACACTGTTCAGAGAGGCTCAAGCTTTACCCAGAGTGCCGAGTTTCATCGCCCCCTGCCCTGGCCAGTGGTGGTCTGTGAGGTCTCACAAACAATATGGGTTTCTTTTCTGATTTCCAGAGGGAACTTCAGAGACTCAAGATATGTGGAAGCCCCAGAATTTTGTCCAATAGAGAGAAAAGAATACACAAGTAAAAGAAAGGAGTCCCAGACTCAGAACAAACAGCGAGTTTGTCCAAGCTGACCTTGATTAACAGCCAGGTTTTCCCAGCATGCCTCACCCAAGTCACCTAACCCCACCTCCAAACTCCTCACACCACACTATAGTCAGGCTCTTGGATGTTCCCCAAATGCCTGTGTTAGAGGCTTGGTCCCCAGGGTGGCATTATTGGGAACTTGTGGGAAGTTTGGAGGGCCTTAGGTCCGTGGTGTGACTTCTTTGGATGATACAGAGAGAGGTCCAGCCCTTCCTCTTCCTCTTTTTATCATTGGCCATGAGATGGCCAGTTTTTCTCTGTCGTGTGTGACTACCCTGGGATGCTACCTGACTATAGATACAAAAGCAAATGGGCCAACTCACCAGACACGGTAGCTTCTCTGGCTTTGTAAGCTAAGTGTCTCGGGTATATCGTTAAATTGGTAAAAAGCTGCCCATCACACCCACTCCTCCTGGGCCAGCTCTCGGTCTTCTATGATGAAAAGGTCACGAGGGAAGGGAACAGGGGACACGAACCTGGGCTAAGAGCTCTGCATGCTCAGAGCTGAGCCACCGGGCGTGGTGACGGCACAGCATCAGGACCTTCCTTCCGAGGGAAGATCTTCCTCATTCCTTCCCACAACTCTGCCAGGACTCAAACTTCCGTTCCTGTCTCCTCCTTCGCTCAACTGGCTGGTCCCTCCACCTCCTTGACTCTGCTATCTCCCAGCCCTTCATCTAGCTTGTGGAAGTGAGAAAGAGGACTTTCCAGTCATGGTTTGGTTGCCCGTTTTTGCCCTTCAGTCTAGCTGTCCATCTTTGTGACTGACTCCTGCACACCGGACAGTGAGTGCTGGGGGCAGAAGGGCCAGGAATGCTAGGAGCTATGGTTTCGCTGAAACCCCACCACAGGGTGCCAGAACCAACCATTTCAGGATTAACATTGATGCTGACTGGTCAGGCATTATTGTGAAAATACAAAATCATGACAAGGGGTTGTTCTTTGAGATACCTTTGTTTTTAGCTAAATTCCTGTGCAGAGACAAGGCCCTGGATTCTCCTGCAGGAGCATGAAGACACGAGACTTACTCTGTGCAGCAAACATAGGAGCTCTTCTCGGACCTCTTCCCTTGGTCCTGGGTCAGCTTTCTTTCCTGGACCAGACACCTTCCCTGAGATAAACGCTGAGTCCTCTGTAAACGCTGCAGCCCTCACAGGCCATTCATAACTTAGAACTCCACATGACCTTGCAACAAAGTCAACCTATTTTTTTTCTTCTCCTCATTTTTTCCATGTGGATTTCTTTTATTTACCAGCATATTTGTTTTTATGTTTATGAGTATTTGCCTATATGTATGTATATGTACCACATACATGCCCGGTGCCTGTGGAGGTCAGTGAAGGGTGTTAGGTCCTCTGGAACTGAAGTTACAGATGGTTGTGAGCTTCCACATGATCCTGGGAGCAGAGCCTAAGTCCTCTGTAAGCACACTTAACCCTTGAGTCATCTCTCCAGTCCCCTTCTTTTATTTTTTATTTATTTTTTATAATGTGTGATATACACTTGTGTGTATTACTGTAGGTCAAACAAAGATTGACATGGGTTGTCTTTTTCTGCTGATCTCCACTTTATATTTTGAGACAGGGTCTCTCGCTGACCAGAGTTTGATGTGTTTCAGCTAGACTAACTGTTCAGAGAGTCCAAGAGCTCTACCATTTCTTCCTTCACCCTTGTATTGGGGGCATGTCACCATGCCTAATTTTCAGGCGGGTTCTGGGGAGGTCTAAACTCAGGTCCTCATACTTGTCTATCAACCACTTGATCTACTGAGCTCCATTTCAAATCCTTGTCAACTTCTGTCCTAGTCAGAGTCACTACCACTGTAATGAAACACCATGACCAAAAGCAAGTGGAGTGTGTATGAGGGTCATTTGGCGTACACTTCCGTATCACTGTTCCTCATTGAAAGAAGTCAGGACAGGAACTCAAATAGAGCAGACACCTGATGCAGGAGCTGATGCAGAAGCCATGGGGTTTTGCTTAATGGCTTTCTCCTCATGGCTTGTTCAGCCAGTTTTCTTATTGCACCCAGGATCACCAGCCCAGGGATGGCACCACCCACAATGGGTTGGATCCTCCCATATCAATCACTAATTAAGAAAATGCCTTGCAGCAGGATGCTATGGAGGCCTTTTCTCAATAGAGTTTCTCTCCTTTTGTAACTCTAGCTTGTGTCAAGTTGACATAAAACTAGCCAGCACGTCTCTAAATTCTCCCTTTCCTTCATCATTCACCATGGGGAGAAGCCACTCATGGATTTGGAAAGAGGGGTTACAAGGACTCTTCCACGCACGTTTCTCCCATTGGGAGGCTGCCTTTTCACCAGCAAGCCACGCACTCCCTTTAAATAAACACCATCCCGTGAGCACTCAGGTAGTGCTGAGGTAATGACTCTGTGCTGAGGAGGAAATTAAGCCACCATCTGTTTTCCACAGTTCTGCCACCTGGACCGCAGGGGTAGATCCGCCAGCCCCAGCCAGCGCATGTGAAGAGCCTTTGCTCAGAGCAGTGGCCAGCCTGAGGATGTCGCACTTGGGTTTAGAGATGTATGTCTCTGACTTCTGCTGGGTCTGTGCTGCACAGGCACCTCTAGGAGTGAGATGCATCCCACCTCCAGCCCGTGGTGGGAAGCAAATGAAAGTCAGCCTGTATTCCATTTCCCCGGGAGGCCCCTGTTCCCTCAGAACCACTGAAATAACAACCAACACGGGTGACTCAGGTGAGACGGGGACCAGAGTTACGTTGTACATCACAGGCTCCACTCATGTGATCAAAGAGAAAGCCAAACCCAAACCTAAAGTGGGTACTTCTCCAATAAACCCTTTCTTAGAACACACACACACACACACACACACACACACACACACACACACACTGCAGAGGCCAGGGGTGGAGGATACCCTGGAGCTAGGGTGATGGACAATTGTGAGCCTCCTGATGTGGGTATTGGAAACTGAACTTGGGTGGGCATGTGTGTTAACAGGCAAGTGTCTTCCTAAGAGACCGACACTCCACTCCCTCAACACACCAGCATCATGCTACACAAGCAGACATCAGAGGTTTTGCACTAACTCACTGCAGGGCCCACCTTCTGCTTGGTTTGCATGGACCCCAAGGACAGGTGATAGGTATTGTTTATGATTCAATCCAGGGTTTCTTTTCTTTTAACTTTATTGTGTGTGTGTGTGTGTGTAGATGAATGTACGTGCCCTATGGAAGCCAGAGGTCAACACTGGGTGTCTTTCTTAATCACTCTCCACCTTCCTTTTAAAGATTTGTTTTCTTTTATGAGCCTTTTGCCTGTATACATGTATATGCACCATACACATGTAAGACCCACAGTGGCCAGAAGAGGGCACTGGATGCCCTGGAACTCAAGTTACAGGTGGTTGTGAGTGACCATGGAAACCAAAATCACTGTAGAAACCAAACACGGGTCTTCTAAAAGAGCAGCCAGAACTCTTAACCACTGAACCATCTTCCTGGACCTCCAATTATTTATCTACTGAGACAAGATCCTTCACTGAAGCTGGGGCTCACTCATTCAGCTAGGATGACTGGCCAGCGAACCCCTGGGATCCTCTTGCCTCTGCATCTCTAGTGTTAGGACAATGGGCAAGTACCATTGTACATGGCTTTCACGTGTGTACCGGAGATCTGGACTCACTCTCCCAATGAACCACCTCCCTGACTCCAGCCCAGGTCTCCTAGCTGTAATACCCAGAGAGAAACGACAAAGGGGCTAGCAGGCTGTGTGCTTCCAATCCAGCAATCGTGTGTGCCTTGGCAATTATCCACAATTTCCTGCATTCAGAGAAAGGAGTGAGCATCTAATGTCCAGGGATCCCTGCACGGCCCCAGCACGATTTGAGTTGCCAACACTACATGGACAGCCACCTCAAGGGAACTGGGCAACGGCTTATTTTCCATCTGCACGTTCGGGGCAGTGCAAGAATCACATACAAAATAAACCACACTTAATTGCCAAACCACTTCCAGACTTCACGAATATGTTCTTCCCCAACTTTCCACTGTAAAGGATTATGTTTAGATCTTTCGTTTTTAAACGGGAACAGCTGTGCTGGACTGGCAGGCGGCTCCACCGAACAGATGTGTATTTCTGGAGGAATCGATTTGCCTTTTTATTATTATGTCATTGCATTTGGTTTATTGCTGAGCAATTTACATTTTAAGCCACGACTCGCTTATGAACTAACAATAATAACCATGGCCTCCAGGTAGGGCTATTTATCTCAGGAGAAAGATCTGCTAGACGATGCAAAAACCTGAGCCATTATTATTAGCAATATGCCATAAGAGGAATATCCTCATTTTAGGGCTTAACTGCTGCTCTAGCCAATTCTGCAGCTTGTTGGCGGAAATCTTTGCTTTAGATTACCCAGGAAAGCATATTTCGTGTAGGTGTGCACACGCGTGGCAAGTCCTCACATGTGCAGGCATGCATGAACACGTATGAGGGGATGAGAGGCCAACCCTAGGAGGTGTTGCTCAGATGTTATCCCTTGGTTTGCTTAGTTGGCTTTGGCTTTTTGTTTGAGATGGGGTCTCACATGTAGATCAGGCTGGCCTTGAACTTGCAGAGATCTGCCTGCCTCTGCCATACATGCCTCCCATTAAAGGTGAGCGCTACCACATCCAGCTCACCTTGCCTTTTTGAAACAGCTTCTTTTACTGGCCTGGAGCCCCCCAACTCAGCAAAACTGGCTGACCAGTGAGGCACAAATATCATTGTACGGCTGCTTCCCCAGTTCTGAGGATTGCACGTGTGTGCCATCACACCCAGCTTTTTCTTGGGGTGATGGGATCAAACCAGATCCCATACTTACCCAGCAAGAATTTACCAGCACAGCCCTCTCCCCACTCCTGTAGGATATATATTTTTAAATCCAGTGTTTCTCAATTAGGCTGCACTAGGCCCTGTCTCAGAACCACAAAAGTCAGAAGAAATGCCTGCCGTGTGGTAAAAGACACAGAAATATACTCTTTGGCATCAAACGAGCCTGGTATAAATCTAGACCTGCTGTTTGCTAGCTGTGGGAAGCCGAACCATTGGTCTCTTTTCTCAGTTGCTTCTTCCACAAAATGGAGGAATGATTTTCACGTTATTCAAAATTAGAGCTAAAAAGAATGGCTACATAGAAAGAGGAGAATGGAGGTTCCCAAACCCTGTGGATGAAGCAGGGAAATAGAACCAGGGGAGACAATGGGAAGGGGTAGCTATTGTGTGTCTTTTCTTCAGGACGCATGAACAAGCACCCCTTTGCTCCAGATGGGGCACTGATGACAGACCAAAGAAATGACTCCCCCAAGTCTAACTTGGTGAACCTGTGAGTTTGTTGAGGTGACTTACAGGATCGTGGGTGGGGGGTTTACTCACATGGGTGACTCAAAGCCCCCAGTCACTGAAAATCCCACCCCAGCATGGGCAAGAACTCACAAACGCTACATAAGCTACATTCCTGGAACAAGATACCCAACTGGCAGGGAATTCAGCCAAAGAATCTTCCCCACAGTAAGTGATGGCTTACTGTTTCTAAACCTTGGGGGAACATTCTTAGGAATCTGTAACTTTCTTAGGCTCTTGAGCCTCATGGGCACCCCTGTCCTTCCAGGTGCAACTGTTTCAATTTGGAGCAAATAGCAACACAACAGTGCCCCCCCTCCCGCCCCCTGCCCCTGGGGTGGTGGTAGTGGTGGTGGTGGTGGTACAGTTAAAAGCAACAGGCAGCATGCACCATTGTTGGGATGCATAGTAGGGTTATCACAGCACTTTTCAAAACGGAAACCAGAGCCACCCAAAGCCATGCTGACCAGAGCTGAAGGATACACTAGGTACTTACTTAGATGTGACTGGGAAGGCTGAGATATGTGCATCAAATAATCACACTGTATCCTGTGCCACATTTATCAGTGTTACTAATTATTATTGGCCAATTAAAGAGCCCCAGTGTTTAAGTGTGGGCAGGGGATGAAGCCGCACCAGGTGGGTAAGTGTCTACACAGTGCTGCGGACTTGCACATCCTGCTGTCGGGGCTGTGGCAGACGTTCAGGTCACCCAGTGACTCTGACCGGCCACACTGGTGTGTGGACTAGAGCTGCCATTTCTTTCTAATGTTTATCTTGTATAACCATTGCAGATTTATCTTGCAATAAGTAGATACAAGCTGACAGGCATAAGGGTGCTGAACAGCCAGGTGTCAAGTGGGAAGAGCAGGAATTGAGAAATAAAGAAGGCAAAGCAATAGCTGAGACCAGGAGGGCTTGCATAAGCTGATGACTTATACCAGTCAAGTTCATCTTCCGTGCTATTTTCAGGGGGAAATAGTCAAGGTCAGCAGAAAGCTAAGTCAGACAATGCTGGCAGAGAGAACACCAGACACTCAGTCTCAGCCCCCTTGAGGAGAGTCCAGGGGGGGAGGTCAGATCCCCCAAAACAACATCTTTGTTTCCTTCACGCACTAGCCCCAGACTCAGACTGGACCTTGCCAAGTCTGTTCCCTTTGTCCTTTCATCAGGGTCTCTGGGAAAGCCTGGGGTTGCTCTGTCTTCCGACAATAAATCCCTATGAGGGGAAGCGCCTGGAAAGAAGCTGTACCTCCCAGAAGGCTGAGTAACTGTTGGAACCCCAGAGACTGTAGAGGTTAGAATGTTGCAGGTCCAGAGACTAATCACAGTTTAGCTCAGGCCATGCTCGGGCCCCTCACAGCCTCTCTTGCCCACTTCCCAGGCTGACCTAACATCCTTGGGATTGCCAAAACAAACAAACAAAACAAAAAACCTTTGGTATATTTTAACTCAGACACCCCCTCGCTTCCACCAACCACAAAGCCAACAACGTCATCAGCCAGCATCTGAGGTCTATAGCGGAGCTTCCCTGATTTGCTGTAACTGCCTACCTGCTGTTCCCACCAATCTCTGTTTTTCAAATATCTTAATGTATGACTTCCTTTGTTCTGTTACTAAAGAAGCTTCACGAAACTGCTGTCTTGTTGGAAAGTGGGATTTTGGGTGACCTAACCTTACTGTGTTCCCAGACCAATGGTCACTCATATTTAGCTCCAGAATAAATCCTTTACTCTCTCTGGAAGCTTTGCTCCTTTCAAGGACTCCCGTTTTGCTGGGTTTTAGAAACGCAACTGTTATATTGTGATTGGCTTGTGCAGAAGCCCACATGATGGGCACTGGGGCTAGCCTGCACTCATCAGCTAGCAACCAAGTCCCTGAGGTCAGGAACACCCAAGAACTGACCAATGCCAACCACGTGGCCCTGGGAGCTGGTCTGAAACCTGAAACACCAAGCCTACACACGGCCGCACCCCCACCACGCATTTCTTCAGGGCATCCAGCAGAGATGAGACACACATGATGCGAAGAATATGGGCCACCATGAGCCAGAAAGTCGTAGTGTTTGATTTGGCGGCAATAGCTGAGGGCACACTGGCATTGGCGCAGGCTCTGAGTGGGACCTTGAACTCTCTGTCTAGAGAGCCTTTTTTCTGCCAACCCTCAGCTTTGCTGAGCTCTCCCCCCAGCTTTGAAGGCTTCATGCTGACAGCCTGAACTCTTTCTCCTGGTGCGTGTGCATTCTGAGTTTTGTCATCCAAATAGGCTCCTAATTTCAGACTATTGGCAAGGTCTGACTACCTTTCAGGCATAAACTGCGTTCAGTACAGTCCGTAGGTCTTAAGCATGGTTTGATCAGCTTTGACCAGGAACCAGTTTTGATAAATGCGTACACATATTGCCATTGTTTTGAGACTCAGTACTTTAGGTGACCTGTGTCAGTTGGGAACCCTCCTAAGAGTGGCGTGGGACAGTCTGTGTCAACTGTCATTTTTCTGCATATGTCTGGGACTTACCCTTGCTCCATGTATTCGTAACTATTTGCTTTCTTTCTCCTTTTTAGTTCTCCATAATATTCCAGTGTACGGTTATCCCATAATTCATTCACCTATTCTCTCACTGGGGAACATCTGGGCTATTATATGTTTGGGGCTATTGACAATTAAGTTGCTATTGGCATTTTTGTATGGTAACTTTTCCTATACAGACATTTTATTTGTTTTTGGAAGTTATACCTGCAGATGGTAGGATTGCTTAAGCATTTACCATTTTAAGGATGTTCTAGTGTTAAACCCCCATGCTATCATTTTATATTCGGGCCTGCAACCTGTGAGAATCTTAGAAGTTGGATTGCATACCTTTCTCATTGCCCATCTTTATTTTTAAAACAAGACCCTACACACATGTGGGGGTCAGAGAACAGCTTGTGGGAGTCAGTTCTTTACCTCCACCAGTTGAGTTCCAGGGAGCAAACCCAGAATTCAGGTTGTCAGGCTTGGCTGCAAGCCCCTTTCCCCTCTGAGCTAGCTTGCTGGCCCCATTGTCAGTTCTTAGCTTTGGATATCTGAATAGGTGTGGACAGTCTATAAGCTGAACACATGGCCATCGGTTTTCATTTGTCTTTGATGGTGCTGGAGATGAACCTAGGGCTTTGGACATGCTTGGCAGGTGTTGTATTCTTAAGCCTTATTCCCAGCCATGACCATGTTCTTGTTGGTTATCCACATATCTCCTATTGATATTATTTATAGGTCTTCTCTTCTGTGCTAATTATTGTCAGTTGAGCAATTTGGTCTTTCTTTTTCTTGTTTTCTATTGTTGAGTTACAGAAGGCCTTTTCATGTTCTAGATAGGGGTCTTTTGTTGGCTGTACATATCGTGTAGATTTTTTCCCTTAGTTTGTGGCTTGCCACATTTATGAATATGTATATGTGTATGTGCGTATGTATATGATTTGAAACAGGGTCACACACAGCCCAACTGACTTCAAACTTGCTATGTAGCTGAGGATGACTTTGAACTTTTGACCCTCCTGCCTCATCTCCCCAGATCTGGGATTTCAAGTATGTTTCAGCCCCACTTTGTTTATGCTGTGCTGGGGGTGTAACCAATGTTAGGCAAGCCCTCTACCACCTGACTTATATAATAGGCCATCTTTCATTTTTCTTAAGGGTGAGCAAAAGATTTTGAATGTTAGGGCAAATCTATCAATTATTTCAACTTATTTTTCTTGGTTCTTGTTATCTAAGAAGTCTTTGCCTAACCCGAGGACAGGCAGATGGATCTCTGTATTTTCTTCTAAGACTTCGGTGGCCTGTGGCTTTTACATCTGCTGTTTAGTCCATCCAATATGAGCGTTTATATCCTGGGTGAGGTAGGGACAAAGGTCTGATTATCCTTTCAGTATCCACAGATTCTACTACTTGTCAAAAACTCTTCCCAAGGACCCAGAAGCAGTCCTTGGGCTGCCTGGTACTGCTCTCAGCCGCACGTCTGTGAGCCTACATCTAGACCCGCCTGTCCCTCCAGGACAACACACCCATAGTTATTAGACCCTCACAGCACATTTTAAAGTCAGAAAAAGCAACTGTTCCAATCTTGTCCTATTAAATGTTATTTTTGCAGCCTGTGTCATTTGCATTTTCCAGGACATTTTGGGATCAGCTGATTTAGATCCTGGAAAAAGAGATGACTAGGATTTTTGATTAGAGCAAAATCTATAGATCAGCTTGTGAAGAGATGTGAGCCCAGAATAACCCCGTGCGTTCTAATCCAAATCCCGGGACGTCACTCTACTCTGATTTCATTCTCTAATTTTTGTCATCATTTTTTCCCAGCTTTTCAACAAAAGATCTTGACATCTATTTAACCCCTCCCCAAGTACTGTGTGGTTTAGGATGCTGCCTTAAGTGGTATTCTTTGTGAGATTTCCAGTGGCTCACACAGAAACAGAATTTGCTACACTGACTCTGGAGTTGTAGAGCTGGTAACTCACCGTGTGCTCAAACACAGGTTTCAGCAGAGCCTTTTCAGTGGTTCTCATCGTGTGGGTCACGACCCATTTGGGGTCCAATGGCCCTTTCACAGGGGACATCTAAGACCATCAGAAAACACAGATGTTTGCATTATGCCTCGAAATGTAGCTAAATTGGGGGGGGGGTCATAGCATTAGGAAGGTTGAGAACTACTGCCCTAGAATTCTATGGGTTTATAACTGTTTTCACTGGCATGTCAACCTTATTTCTTTCTTAGTTGTTACAACTTTATTTTATTACCACACGGGGCAGGGGGAGGTGTGTGCGCATGAGGCTGCCAGAGAAGGATATCCGGTGTCCCACCCGGCCACTTTCCATCTTACTTCCACGAGACAGGGTCTCTCACTGAACCTTAACCTAGGCTGGGGGCCAGCAAGCCCAGCTCCCCAGCTTTTTACTGAGGTGCCGAGGATTTGATTTCAGGTCCTGGTGCTTGCACGGCCAGCGCTCTGCCCACTGGGCCATTGTCCTAGTCCCGCTCCTGTCTTCCTGACTGGCCAGGTGCTCTGGGTGATAACACAAGCAGGCTCACCCGCAGCATTGCTGAAAGTGCGCAGTGTGTCAGCAGCCGCTGAATTTTCACACACTGACAACTTGAGAAAAAGGCTTTCTATTATCTCCTTCTTTTTTTTAAAATCATGAATTAGTAGTACTTTTGACAAACGCTTTTCTCCATCTGGCTAAATCACCATGTCATATTTCCCCCTGGTCCATCAGCACGGTGAATTTTACTAAAAGATGTTTACTATGTTAAATACACTACATGTCGGGGACAAATTCCATGAAGTCATGGTGGACTGTCATCTCATTTTTGATTTTTATTTATGTATGATTTAAAACACAGTATCATAAGCCGGGTGGTGGTGGCGCACGCCTTTAATCCCAGCACTCGGGAGGCAGAGGCAGGCGGATCTCTGTGAGTTCGAGGCCAGCCTGGTCTACAAGAGCTAGTGCCAGGACAGGAACCAAAAAGCTACGGAGAAACCCTGTCTCGAAAAAAACCAGTATCATATAGCCCAGGTTGATCTCAAACTCTCTATAGCTAAGGCTGGCCTTGAACTCCTGATCTTTCTGCTGCCATCTTTCAGGTGCAGGAATTATAGGGATGAACTGGCATTCTACTACTGTTTTTATTGTACAGAGAATTGAACCTTTTCTGACCATGCACACCTCTCAATCCCTGTTTGCCTGTGAGGTTTGCATGCATTTCTTGCCTTCTGAAGACAATGGCACAATGTGTCACAGGGCTAGAAGTGGCTTCTTTTAGCTTACTTTTGTTTCTCTCATATGACCAAGAATGTAGTACCAGTTACAATTAGGAGAATAAAGCATTTCTGGTTACAATGTGTGAGAAGTACTGCCTAAGCAGGGGGGAATAAGCAACTGGAGTGTGAGTTTATTAGTCACGGAGGAAGGAGACAACACCAGTGCTTTCTGTGGAGCTCAGAGTGGGAGGACAGAGTCCAGTTCTGTGTGTCATAAACTCCAAACCAGGAGTCCTTATGTAATTGGACTGGGGGGGTGTCTTTATTACAATCTACCCTGGAGCCTTTTTGATATTTCTTCAGTCCTCTGGAGCCAGAGAAAGTTCAGGATTTTCATATTATTTTCATTATGTTCAACACCTTCCCCTCCCAAAGTAGAAAAATGCTGCTGATTCTATACCTCACTACACATTATCTTGGGCATCTCCAGACTCCAGGCGATCATGGGCTGTGGGCATCAGTGGACCACAGGCATCCATAGACCATAGGCATCCATAGGCCACAGACATCCTCAGGTCACAGACATCCACAGATCATGGGCATCCATGGTCCATAGACATCTGTGGACCAAGGGCATCCACAGGTCACAGACATCCATGGACCATGAGCGTGTACAGACCGCAGACATCCACAGACCTGTGGGATGGGGGACACTGTTTGCTTTGGGGCTTATCCTGGGTACTGTAGGGTATTTAGCAGAGTTGCTGGACTCTGCTCACTAGATGCCCATAGCCCCTGCACTACCCTATTCCACCTCTCAGTATGACAACCAAAACTAGATCCAGGTATCACCAAATGTCCCAAGGAGCAGACATAGAGGGGTCTACAGCAAGCATTAATTACATTGGCTTGATTCTAGTCATTGTAGCCAACATACCTGACAAAACAACAGGAACAAGGAAGATGGCTCATTTGGGCGTACGGTTTCTAAAAGTTCAGTCCATCATTGATGTGGGATTTCCCTCTGTATGCTGTGATTACCATTGGTTAATAAAGAATTGCTTTGGGCCTACAGCAGAGCTATAGGGGAACAGAGCTAGGCGGGGAAAACTAAACTGAATCCTGAGGAAAAAAGGGCAGAGTCAGAGAGATCCATGTAGCCCCACTGGAGACAGATGCCAGAACATTAGCCGGTAAGCCACAGCCACGTGGTAATACACAGCTTAATAGAAATGGGTTAAATTCATATGTAAGAGTTAGCCAATAAGAAACTAGAGCTAATGGGCCAAGCAGTGATTTAATTAATATAGTTTCTATGTGATTATTTCTGGGCTAAGCAGCCTGGAACCAACAAACAGCCCTCCTCCTCCTACACATCATGGTGGGCAGTAACATTCCCTGCTGTGGGAACATGTAGCAGAGATGGTTCAAATCACAGAAGACCAGGGGGCAGAGAGAGTGGCAGGAGGCAGGAGCCAGGCTGTAACCCCAAAGGTCCACTGCTACCCTCATCGGGACACTTCAGTCAGCTAGATACCATTCCCTGAAAGTTACCCCCTCCCAGACTTTCAAAATAGTGCCACCCACTGGAGAAAACAGGTTCCAGACATGGGCCTATGGGGCAATGTCTCAGATTCAGATCTTAACCTTGATCCAGAGCATTCAAGACAATCAGCAATGAAGGCAGCAGCAGAGAGATGAAAAATAAGAAGCCAAGCTTGGGGCCAGGTACTCACTATACCCTAGTCTAGGCCTCTTAGTAATATTATTAAACATAATTGTTTTATAGGGCTTCAGTGTTGGATGGAGGGGCCCGCTCGTTCTTCCTGGCTGCCCGGCTAGCTTATATCCGAAATAACCACATAGAAACTATATTAATCAAATCACTGCTTGGCCCATTAGCTCTAACTTCTTATTGGCTAACTCTTACATATTAATTTAACCCATCTCCATTAATCTGTGTATCTCCATGAGGTTGTGGCATACCATCAAATTTCAGCACATCTATCTCTGGAGGTGGATCCATGGCATCTCTGACTCTGCCCTTCTTCCTCTCAGCATACAGCCTAGCTTTCCCCGCCTAGTTCTGTTCTTCCCTTCCATAGGCTCAAAGCAGTTCTTTATTCATTAACCAATAAAAGCAACACACAGACAGAAAGACCTCCCACACCACTTCAGGAGTACTTACTCAGAGAATGTAATTGCCTTACTCAAAATCATGGCTAATCAGTAACTATAGCCAACTCCACTGGGAGTCGCAGAGCAGAGCAAAACCTTGGCCTTGACTGGAGCTGTCATCTACCACAGGCATATGGGATTCCAGATATCCACTGCCTCATCTGGATTTCTGTGGGTGTGGGGTCCTCACCCTTGTGCAGCAAGCATTTTATCTGCTAAGCCATCTCCCCAGCCCTACAGTCATTCAAAATACTATGTAAGTTTTCAATTCTTATTACATTTGTGTGTGTGTGTGTGTGTGTGTGTGTGTGTGTGTGTGTGTAGCATCCACAGAAGGACAAAAGTTCTGGCAGAGTGCCAGGGAGATAGCTCAGCAGGTAGAGTGTCTTTCATACAGGCATAAGGACCTGATTCCAAACCCTAGCACTCATGTAAAAAGCCGGACATGATGGTGTGAATTTAAGATCCCAGCCCTGGGGACATGCAAACAGGAGGGTCCTTGGAACTTGGTGCCAGACATCCTAGCTGAATCGGTGAGTCTCTGGTACAGTGAAAGAACTTGTCTCAAAAAGTAAGATGGGGAGTTATTGCTAGCCTCCGTGCACACATGTGTACATGCAGAACACACATACACACACATACACACACATGCACCACACACACACACACACACACAATTCTGGTAGATAGATCCAGAGACACAGACTCTGCTTCTGGCTCTGTCACCTCTCAAGAAAAAGAAGAAACGTCTAGAGTCCTGCAGCCATTGTGGTTTCGCTTCTCGACTTTTACAGAACAAAATGGTGGCTCCATTTCGCCCATGAAAACACTGTAATGCGTTTTTAATTGAGTAAGTTTGCTGAAGGAGATGGGAACAAAGAGGCTGCATGCCACTGTTAAGTGCCACAAAATGGGTCTCAAAATCAATTAAAACTGAAACTAATTAGCAGAGGAATTAATTGAAAAGGAGATTTTTTTTAAAAGAAAAATTGCATTTGTTTCCAAACTATGTTAGAACAAGATTCTGTATGTGGCTCTAATCGTTCAATGAAAACGGAACACATTTCTCAAAAGTGTGGCTGTCAAGGCCTAAATCATAGTCCGTGTGAAGGACAGCTCATTAGCCAGCCTGCGGTTTAGAAATATCACCCAGAGAAACATTCGTGTAGCCCTGGGGGGCAGAAGCCTGGGGGCATCTAGAACTGTGTGCAGAGGCTGTGCACAGAGCCCACACTGCTGTCCTCAGTGGGCAACCTGTCTACAGGAGCTTAGAGCCAAGGGAGAATTCTCATTTGCTCGTGTAATCCATTTCAACCAACCCTTATCTTCATTTTTTAAATGTCAATTTTCCATAAATTGCCCCCAAATGGCTGAAGAATTTATGAAGTGGACTGAATGTTTTTGGTTATTTTTTTTTTTTCCACTTCCCCTGGTTTCCACGTTCTGGGAACCTGCCGGCCAAAGACAGCCCTGGATGGGAGGCAGACTGTTCTTGCTGACCCCTAATGAAAAGTTCACCTGGCAAAGACAGCTCTCTGCACCTCCCCCTGCTGGCCTGAGGTACCCCTGGCCACCGCTCTAGGTGTTCTCAGGGAGTCTGCTTCCTTTCCCAGTTTGCTTTCTCCTGTACCCTCCTACCTTCTTTGTGTGTATGTGTTCCTGTGTGTTGGTTTGTACATGTGTGCAGGTGCACAGATATGTGTGCATGCTCATGGAGACAAGAGGACAATCTCACGGAGCTGTGCACCTTGTTTTCATACTCGGCCTCTCACTGGGACCTCGAGCTCACTGATTAGCCCAGGCTGGTTGGCCCGTAAGCGCCAGGGATGTTCCTGTCTCTGCTCCCCTAGTATGGGATTACAAGTGCATGTCAACATACTTGGCTTTTCAAGTTGGTATTGGGGATTGAACCAGAATCCTCAAGCTAGCATGGCAAGAACTTCACAGACTCCTTCCCACCTCATCTCACTTTCTCTTTTTTTGCTGATGTTATAAGTGGCTTGGGGGGGGGGGGTGCTTTCTCCATGCCAAGCTTAGGTTAAGGGTATTATATTATATAAATCATGTTCTCACTCACCTACTAAGGGTCTATTTTGTGCAGGAGATTGTGGGCTTGGGGATCTGCTTGGGGAACAGAATAAAAACATCTACACCCTCCTGGTTCTTCCTGCTAAGGAGGAAACAATGGCAGGTGTTAGAAGTGAACCCAGAATGTGGATGGCAGGAAGTCGTGGATGCTAAGGCATGCAAGGTGGGGCTGGGGATAGAAGTGACAGCTAGGGAGGTGGCTTGATTAAATCTCCACATGATCATCCACATGATCTCCTGGAGAAGGGACATTAAGGAAAGAGCTACCTGCAGCTGAGAGATCAACTATGTGGATGATGTATTTAAGAAGGAGTCAGGATCCAGACAGGGGCATCCCTGTGAGGTTTCAGAGCAGCAGAGAGGTGTGTGCAACCATGGAGGAAAAAGGAAGGAAGTGGAGACATGGAGGCAGAAAGGCCACGTGGCCTCAGGTGGACATTAAGGCATCAAGGATATGTGACCATAGAAGTACACGGTCTTAGAAGTATGTGGTTTTAGGAATACATGGTCTTAGGAGTACGTGGTCTTAGAAGTACATAGAAACTCTGGGTTGAGAGCCACTGTGAGGCTCAGAACAAAGGACAGCGTGACATCATTTAAGATGCAAGAGAGCCATTCTGCCAGTGATCTAACAGGGTCACATGCAGGTAGAGGTCATGTCTGATGGTCTAAATCCCCCCATGAGATGCCCACCATTAGTCTCAACCTTAAAGAGGAATGCGTGAAGGTCAGTCTTTAAGAAGGAAAGGAAGCCAGGTGGTGGCCAGGTGCCTTTAATCTCAGCACTCAGGAGGAGAGATAGGCAGATCTCTGAAGTTCAAGACCAGCCTGGTCTACAGAGTGAGTTTCAGGGCAGTCTCCAAAGCTGCAAAGAGAAACCCTGTCTTTAAAAACCAGAGAGAGAGAGAGAGAGAGAGAGAGAGAGAGAGAGAGAGAGAGAGAGAGAGAGAGAGAGANGAGAGAGAGAGAGAGAGTGTGAGAGAGAGAGGGGGGAGAGAGGGAGAGAGAGAGAGAGAGAGAGAGAGAGAGAGAGAGAGAGAGAGAGAGAGAGAGAGAGAGAGAGAGAGAGAGAGAACATGGTGTTGTAGGGGAGAAGGGCCCACTTGCTCGTCCTGGCCACCCGGCTAGCTTAGCCATGAAATAACCACACAGAAATTGTATTCATTAAATTACTGTTTGGCCCATTAGTTCTAGCCTCTTATTGGCTAACTCTCACGCCTTGATTTAACCCATTTCTATTAATCTGTATATGGCCACGTGGCAGTTGTTTACCTGGAAAGATTCTAACCAGCTTCCGTCTCAGGCGGAGGATTCATGGCATTTCTCTCACTCTGCTTCCTTCCCCCCAGCATTCAGTTCTGTCTTCTCCACCTACCTAAGTCCTGCCCTATCGGGGCCCAAAGCAGTTTCTTTATTAACCAATGAAAGCAACATCAAGACAGAAGGACCTCCTACACCAACATAGCTTTAATTCAGCCACAAAATTAGCGTTTGATAGTTTACCTGCTGTGTGTGAGTGTGCGTGTGCATGTTCGTACAGGTGCACATGTGTGTGTAAGTGTACATGCATGGGTGTGCATGTGGAGACTAGACGTCAACCTTGGGTGTCATTTCTCAGGCACTGTTCACCTTGTATTTGAGGGAGGGTCTCTCTGGGACCTGGGGTTCACAGATTAGGTCAGGCTGGCAGGTGCCAGCCTGTCTCTGCCTTCCTAGCGCTAAAGTTATGGACACATGCCTTATCCACCTGGCTGTCATATGGCTTTTGGCATGAAACTCCATCCTCACGTGTGGGTGGAAGCAATGACCTGCTGAGTTTCTCTCAGCCTCTCCCAGCCCAACATCTTACTTTTATTTGGAATGAGGGAAGCAAGTAAAAGTTATCAAGTGCTCAAAGGGAAAATGGAAACATTCCCTCTCACAGAGGAGCAATGTCAGAACAAGCCGCAAAACCGGCTTCTCCCACCGTGACTCAGGGAGTCCCCTGAGCCGCCCCAGGATGTAGCGAAACTTTCATGTCTAGAGGGAAGAAGCAGGGTGCCTTGTACTCTGTCACCCATAACTTACATAAAACCAGATCAAACCACCCACAGCAGTGTCTTTATGCAAAGGCAGACTTGGCACTGAGATGCACACATTTTTCTTTGGGGGACATAAAGACTCCGAGTCCCAGAAAAGCTTGGGAAAACAGCCCGAGGTCACTCCGTGTCCGCTACTATCAGAGCCAGACCCTGGATCAGTGGATGATCATCGCCACCCCTAGCTGGTACCCTCAGCCTCTCACCTCCATCAGCCGACAGCCCTGACTTAAGAGGAGGAGAAGCTTACTTAACATTTCCCATGATTGGGAGATTAACCACGCTTTGTTATATAATCTTCCAGAAAGAAATATAAAGCTCTGTGTCTTAGCTCACAAATGTCTCCTGAATGTCTGCTAGATACAGAGCATGGCTAGAGGGCACAAGGAGCCCACAGGTAAACGGGAGACAGCTTCCAGCGAGGCCGCAGCTTGATGCCCAAAGCACGTGTCTAGTGGAAGGCAAAAGCCCCGAGTCAGCCACAGCAAAGGAGCCCTGCAGGAAGGAAGGACAGCTGTGCGTGTTGGCAGCACAAGCAGAGGCAGTGTCTTGGGAATGCTTCCATCTCATACCAGGCGGAGCTTTGTTAATTATGACGAGAAGCTAAGAGTCAGAGGGAAACTCACAGGAGACAGCAGAACTCACACTTTCAGACAAAAGTTACGTTTTTATGTTGGTTCATTCTATGGACAGACTTGACTGGACCAGGGGATGTCCAGATATTTAGTTTAACATTATTTCATGGGTATCTATGAGGGTTAGGTTAGTCACTTTCTCCTTGGTGTGGTATAGATCAGAGAGAAACTTCTTAAGGATTGTGGTGGTTTGAAGTGGAAAAAAAAAAGTCCCCCCCCCATGGGCTTTGGTATTTGCACACTTGGTCCCCAGTTGGTGGCACTGTTTAGGGAGTCTTAGGAGGTATGATCTTGCTGGCAGAAGTATGTCGCTGGGCATGAGAAAGGCACTGTGGCTCTTTCCCTCAGCAAACATCTCAACTTTATAGGTGATCCCACGTTCATACAGAGCTCTTCATCCAACGCCTTTAATTGTAGCAAAATGAAATTATGAGAAAGCATGCCTTTGGCTGTCGTTTCATTTCCATCTCTATGATAAAATACTTTGGCAGAGGTAGCTTTGGGAAGAAAGGGTTTCCTTGGCTCATAGTTCCAGATTACAGACCTTTGTTCTGGGGGGGGGGGGGGGAGTCAAGCGGCTGGCTACTCGTATCACATCCACAATAAAGAGCAAAGACAGAATAAACCACTCCTTGTTCTCAGCTCTCTTTCTCCTCTCTTAGACTGTGCAGTGCCCCAGTCTAGGAAATGGTGCTCCCCGCCATGGGCTGGGTCTTCCTTCATTAATTAGCAATCAAGGTAACTCCACAACCAATCAATAACCACAACCAATCAATAACTCACAACCAATCAATAGAACTCCTCACTGAGATTCTCATCCCAGGTGGTTCTACATTGTGTCAAGTTAACCACAGTTTCTAAGAAAATCTCCACCTATTCCAGGAAAGGGATCCCCAAGGACTATGTTGGGAATGAACCAAAGGAAGAGAAACTGATGGCCCGAGATTTATAATTCTAAACACCAGAGGGAGGAGGGCTGCGGTGCTTGGTGAGGTCCTCACTAATCCTCAGATATGGTTGGCTGTTGTTTTCTCACCTGATAAAGTCAAACTTCAGTTGTTTACTCTACAGTGCCCTTGTGTGAGTTCTTTCTTCAGAGCACAGAAGCCAAGATTGCTATTGGGATACAGGGAGATTTGAGAAGAGGGATCTTCTCATAGAGATACCATGGTAACCAGGAAGCAGAGAGATATAGGAAAGGATTGAAGCAAGATGGAACCTCAAAGACATCTGGAGTGATCAACTCTTTCCAGCTAGGTCTTTCTTGCTTTTGAAGTTTGTGATACCTCCCAAAATAGAGCCATCGTTTAGGATCTTGGCATTGACACATAGCCCTTTGGGACAATTCATACTCAAACCAGGGTATTTGGGGATGGAATTAACATTTTGAGTCTTAAACTAAATGAAGCAACTTGACCTATGTCATGTAGGATGGGTGGGGCCTCATTCTACCCAGAAAAAGCAATCCTAGGACAAAAACAAACAAACAAACAAAAAACCCTCTTATTGCCTGACAGGTTCTAAGTAGGGACAACTGTTTTGTCTTCATTGTGGACTTAAATTGAAACATGGCTGTATGACTTACAACGTGTAATCTCGATACTTGTTGGCTTATATAAGTACATGAGCTTCTGTGTGAGTGTGTGTGAGTGTGTGTGTGTTCTCCTGTCTTCACCTACACAGTGTGTTAATCTCACTGGTCAAGGATAAAACCACCACCACCACAACTATTTTAAGCCAAGTTTGAAGTGAACTTTAATGAAAAACTGGCCAGGTAGATGGGTTCTGACCATGTTCAATTCTGGTTTTCAGAAAATGGCCTCAAGTCATGCCTTGAAGCAGCTTAAAAAGGCAACCCCCAAGGTTGCCATATTCCCATCAGGTTCAGTCATGGACAAGCATGTATCCTGACATATTTCCTGTGTTTGCTACTCCCCTCCTTTCCCCACCAACATCCAATCAGGGGCAAGTGCACATCCTGACGTATTTCCTCACCACATATGATTAAGCACATCCAGTGAAGATGGGCCCCAAAACAAAGGACAAACGGGAGCTTATTCTTAACCACAAAAGGAACTCTTAGCTGCAAGTGTGTGTTTCCCGTTTCGGTCTCACAAGTGCTGGGGTTATCGGCATGTGCGCAGGCACACCTTGTTGAAATAAGAGCGGCGGCGGGGCTGCGTCCCCAACACCCCAGCCGCTTGGCTAGCTCATGCCCGAAATAACAACACACAAACTGTATTCATTTAAAGAACTGCTTGGCCCATGAACTCTAGCCCTTACAGGCTAATTCTCGCACCTGGACTAGCCCATTTCTAATATTCTGTGTAGCCCATGAGCTGGCTTACCAGAGAGGATCTTAACCTGCGTCTGTCTGGAGCGGGAGAATCATGGCGACTCCTCACACAGCTTCTTTTTCCCAGCATTCTCCTCTGTCTACTCCGCCTACCTAATTTTCTATCCAATAAAATGGGCCAAGGCAGTTTCTTTATTAGTAAGAAATCATTCCCACATCAACACCTGGCTTTTTACAGGTGCTTTGCTTCAATCTCAGGTGTTTATGCTTGCATAGCCAGTTCTCTTGCCCCTGAGCCACCTCCCTACCTAAGTCAGCTCACTGTAGCAATGAATCTCCTTTTCATCCATACATCTGAGGATCTCCAAGACGTAACTTAGAATTCTTTGGATAAATGCTCAGGAAGAATATGACTGGATCATATGGTAGATCCCCCCCCCTCTCTCCATACCTAATCCCCCACCAGCAGTGCAGAATGTTTTCTTGTTTCCCCACATAGAGCAGCATCCAGCATTGTTGCTCTCGTAATGACTGACTGGCATAAGACAGAATCTCAATGCAGTTTGGATTTGCATTTCTCTGATGTCTGGGGGTGTTGGACCTTTTTTTTTTTGTATCTTCTGGCCATTTGTAATTCCTCTTTTGGGAACTGTCTCCTTTTTATTTCCAGGGACCCTGTTCTAGAAGCTGCCCATCTGGTTTTCTTTCTCCTGTCGTCAACCAGAGAGGTCAATGTCTGTCCTCAGATAAGCTCCATATTGCCCTAGGAACTTGGATAAAATCCTTTCTACAAGCAAATAAGAGGGGAAAATGGGCTCTGGGCACACAGTCAAGAGTGACAGCCATAAACTGTCATTAGCATAAACTTCTCAGCTGGAAGGGCAAAACAGCCGTACACGAGAACTTTAGGAATTCCACTGGCTGTATTTTTTGTAGCTAGACTCAACTTCAAATCTTGACAATGCTTAATACATTGCATGGTTTTGTATATAAAATACACAATGGTGGGGAGATGCCTCAGTGGGTGTCAGGGCTTCCTTTGCAAACGAAAGGACCTGAATTCAAATTCCAGTACCCACATACAAATGCTGGAGATGGTTGCATGAGCATGTATGTAAGCTCTGGCATTGGAGGGCAGAGACAGGCAGGTGCCTGGAGCTTGCCGGTTAGCGAGGCGAGCTGAAATGCAAGCTTCTGACTAGGTGAGAAACTCTGTCTTTAAAAATGAGGTCAATAACAATAAAGGAAGATGCCTGGCATCCTCCTCTGACCTCTACGTGTTTGTCCCAGGGTGCAGGCCCATACCCACTCTCTCCTGTGCACATACATGCGTGCACACACATCCCCTGGGCTCGACCACCGGAATGCACTCACCAGCCCATACCCACTCTCTCCTGTGTACACACATGCGTGCACACACATTCTCTGGGCTCGGCCATCTGAATGCACTCACCAGCCCATACCCACTCTCTCCTGTGTACACACATGCGTGCACACACATTCTCTGGGCTCGGCCATCTGAATGCACTCACCGGCCATTTCTCCCTCTGTGCGGCTACTTCTCCAAAGAGAGATGTGCCACCATCCTTCACCTGGTTTCTGCAGGGACCCTCTCAAATTCATGACCTGTTCATTAATTATTGTAACACACATACATGTGCACGCATGCATGCACACACAAATAAATAAACGTAATGAAAATTAGAGAATATTTCATGAGGCTGTACAATGTAAGCTGAGTGTTAGCACAAAAGACTCAAAAAAGTTTTAGAAGACAGAAAGGGTAGATGGATCCGTGGGTAAAATAGTTTGTGGCACAAGCTTGGCCACCCGAGTTTGATCCCTGGAGCCACGTGAAGATGGATGGAGAGAAATGACTCATAGGTTGTCCTCTGACCTCCACATGCATGCTATGGCATGTGCAACACACACGCGTGCGCGCACCAACATACGCACCCACGCACACACGCGTGTGCACATACACAATATGAATTTACAATAACTGGAAAGTAGGCAGAGTGAATGTTAAAATAAATTAAGATTAATATATTCTGAAGTGTTAGAACACAGTCTAGGAGTGGAGCTGTGTGAGGAGACTGCCGAGTGCTTGTGAGAACACTCAAAAACAAGACAAGAGTCTTGTGACCTCAGTTTCTTCAAAACACAGAACTGTCCTTGGAATGTGTTTTCATGTTCCTCCTGGGTGTAGCAGGTAAGAGTGAGCTTACTTCAGATGAACCATTATTGCTGGCGGTTGTTATTCAATTAGATGTTTAACTATCCAAATCAGGCCACTATGGAAAAAATGAATTTTTCCCCCACATGTGGCTTGTACTTGTGACTGTATACGGCCTGAACCCATGAGGACCGTACTCATATGAACTTTCGTAACCATCAGAGTATAAACTGTCTGATGCTCTGAATAAAGTTGACTATTCCATGAGACTTCAGTCTACCTCATTTGTCAACTCCATCCTCCCAGCTCCCACCACCTCTAAAGTGGAAACATTAAAGAAGATGATTTGCTTTGTTTAGTTGTGTTTTTAATAAACTTAAGCGTAGCTTGGGTTTCGAGGGCATGTGTAGTCCATAGAGTCACACAGCCATGTCACAGGCCTTCCATGTTCACTCAGCACCTGCTCACTGACACCCAGAGTACTCTCTAGCCTTAGGAGTTTCAAATGTATGAGAATCCAATGTAAAGGGAAGACCTTTTATTTTTAGACCATGGTTTTGGTCTTCTGTTGTCTGATCAGGTGCATAGCCACCATTGTATTCCAGTTGCCTGCAGGGTTCAATATGCTGATATGCAGCACTGGTAGGTAGTCTGAAAGAACAGCCCTTCCCATAGAGCCAAGGGGAGTAGCTGGCTCTCCATCAACTAGACTGGTACACTGTGATGTTCCCACAATGCAGTTCTCAGAAGGTATTTCTGTCTTGCTATGTTTTGAAATACATGGAACTGATGATATTTCCAAATGGCTTCTTCAGTAATGTAGGACATAGGGAGATACACCAGAAATTGCTTTGGGGTGTGTATCCCTGGCAAAAAGAAAGAGAGAGAGAGAGAGAGAGAGAGAGAGAGAGAGAGAGAGAGAGACAGAGAGAGAGAGACAGAGAGAGAGAGATATCATGTGACTCTGAGCATATATATGGGTGTAACTTTGGGTTCAGGTAGGAGACAGAGGGTAATGGATGTTGTTGTTTGAAAGAAAATGCTCCCCCTATGGGAGTGGTATTAGGGGTAGCCTTGTTGCCTTGTGGCCTTGCTGGAGGAAGTGTGTCACTGTGGAGGTGGACTTTGAGGTTTCATATATACTCAAGCCATGCCCAGTGAGACAGACTACTTCCTGTTGCCTGCGAGATGTAAGATTCTCAGCTACGTCTCTAGCACCATTCCACACAGCCATGTCCCAGCAGGATGATAAGGGACTGAACCTCTGAACCGCAAGCAAGTCTCCCCAATTAAATGTTTTCCTTTATAAGAGTTGCTGTGTTCATGGTGTCTCTTCACCTAGAAACCCTACAAGAGAGGTTGGCACCGGGAATGCATTAGTGATGTGAAAGACCTAACCAGGCGTTTGTTTCCAGGAATTTGGACCTTGGGCATTTAGGGAGACAATGCAATGCTTTAGGCACTGCTTAATGGGTCGTCTCAGCAGGAACAAGGAAGATAGTGGTGCTGAGTGTGCGTTGAACTGCTGGAAGGTCTGGCTCAAGAAATTTCAGAGGAGAACATCAATATGTTGCCTAGAGGTTGTTCTTGTGATATTTTGGTGAAGATGTGAAGTCAAAAGTTAGATTTCTTTAGAGGCCCCAAGATGTTGAAGATGCCAGAAGCACGAGATACCTGCTGATGAAGTAGAACCAGCTGAAGAGAAAGAAGTCCTGCTGTCAACAAAGCTGAAAGGATTTAGAGATCTGAAGAGTGTTTCCACATCAGACATGGAGACGCAGAGTGTAGAATTTGCCCAGGTGGTTTGTGGTCTTGCTTTGATCCAGTATTTCCTCCCTATGCTCCTTTCCCTACATTTTAGAATGGTCATGTGTAGCCTCTGCCATTATATGTTGCAAGTATATGATCTGTTTTTTGATTTTGATTTTATAAGGGATTACAGTTAAGAGATTACGTGAATCTCAGAAGAGATTTTGAACTTTGCACTTTTAAACATTGTTGAGACTGTGATAGATGATGGGGACTTTTGAAGTTGGACTGAATGCACTTTGCATTATGATACGGCTACAAGCCTATGGGGACCAGAGAGTGGAATAGAGAGGTTTGAAAGAAAAAGGCTCCCAAAGAGAGTGGCACTATTAGGAAATGTGGCCTTTTGGAATAGGTGTGGTCTTTTTGGAGTAGGTGTGGTCTTGTTAGAGTAGGGGTGGTCTTGTTGGACTAGGTGACACATTGTTTTTATTCAGCCTCCTCTGCCCTCTCCTGCTCCTCTGCTCCCTCTTGCTGGTATTTTCCTAACCTCTACTCTCATATCACGCATTTATCATGACTCTATTTGGTCCTTCCATTGAGGGCTCTACTTCCCTTCTCATGGCTCCTTTCTAGTGTCATGGCCTATACAAAGATGGTTTCAAAGCCAGGAGACAGTTTCTTCTACCTACAGAGGAGGCACAAATTGTCCTCTCATCACTTTCTGGGACCCCAGCAATAAAAGCAAAGAGACTATCAAACAAGGTGGAAACAGAGTGGATGATGTGTTCAGAGGCTTAAGCGAATATAGCCTAAGCCATATTGATGTGGGGTTCCCCTCTGTATGCTGTGAATATGTTTTATTGGTTAATAAAGAAGCTGCTTTGGCCTATGGCAGGGCAGAATATCACTGGGTGGGAAAACTAAACTGAATTCAGGAAGAAAGAAAGAGTTAGGCAGATGCCGGCAGCCACCAAGAGAGTAAGATGTGAGGTAACAAACCATAAGCCTCGTGAAAAATTATAAAATAATAGATATGGGTTAATTTAAGATGGAAGAGTTAGTTAACATGAAGCCTAGCTAATAGGCCAAAGAATATGTAATTAATATTAAACCTCAGAGTAGGTATTTCATAAGCTCTGTCAGGAACAGGCAGATGGAGAAGCACTGATCCAGGGGAACCAGCAGGACAGGGAATACTTCTACCCACACCACATGCTGAGTATTTTGAGAACATTCTAGCAATGGATCGAGTCAATTGTTGCTCAAAGGCTAGGGAAGATGAATGTGGTATTTGAGTAACTGATCTGTGGTATTTACTCAGAAATACTCCATTGGGATTTGAAGAACATAGAGCTGGTTGGACTTTCCGAGGAGTTCTAAAATGAACTTGGAATTGTAGGGGACACCTATTTTGTGCGCATGTAGCAGCATTTTGGGAGCATATTGAACACAGAAGACTTTCAATGTCCATGGGTCTGCTCTAGTGGAGTTTGCCCGGCATCCATGTGCACAGTGATGGTGCTTTGTTCTCAATCTCCATGGAAAACTGGGGGGAGGGGAGAGGGAGGGATGGAGCAGGAGAGGTAGGAGGGAGAGGGTGAGAAAGAAGGAAAGGGAGAGGAGCTGGAGGAAAAAAGAGAGAGGGAAGAAGGGGAGATGGAAGGAGAGACGGAAAGGGAAGGGAGAGAGGGGGAGAGGGAGAGAAGGGAGGGAGAGAGAGACATGGAAGGCGTGTGGAGAGAACAAGACTATACAAGAAGATGCCCACATACCCTGGTCAAGCTACAAGAATCCTAGACTTGGATCAGGGAAAGCTATAAAGTAGAAGAATTTGTCTCCAAGCTATCTTTTTTTCCTCCATCCAATTATTTTTCTTCTTTCTAGAGAATTCTCTGCATCGACATTACTTGATAATAACAGCCACCTTTCAGTGGCATTTGCAATTTTAGGGTCACCAAAGTAATTATGTGGACTCCTGAGCTACATTCATAACTTTTTATGTGGCCTGAAGAAAATTACACATTTTCAATAAGGCGATACAGAAAGCCTCAGTGTCCAGATCACACATTTTGAATAGGGGTACACAGAAAGCTTCAGTGTCCAGTATCAAGTCACAACAGAATAAATGAGATTTGGATGGTAAAAAGTCCTTTGAAATGTGGAGCCCTTGAGAGGTTAGGGAATAATAAGCATGAGATGATTGAGGTCGACGTTTCTAGTACTTTCCAACCAAGGGGAAATTTAGCAAAAAAAAAAAAAAAAAAAAACCTTGGTAGAATATGGTACTCCACACACTCTTGAAGCCATGTGTGATGGTTAACTATCAATTTCCCACAGCTAAGAATCACCTGAAAAGGGTATCAGTGAGACTCTCTACATTGGGTTGGTCAGTGGGCATATCTGTGAGGGACTGGCTTAAGTTAATTGATGTGGGAAGATCTGCCTACTTTGGGCAGCACCATCCCCTAGGAAGGGGAACCTAAACTGTATGAGAGTAGAGAAACCGAGCTAAGTACTGAGTCGGTAAGGAAGCATGCATTTTCTGTTCTCTGCTCATGACTGAGGATGCACACACACACACACACACACATACACACACACACACATACACACACATACATACATGGAAAGGAAGGAAAAAAGGAAGGAAGGAAGGAAGGAAGGAAGGAAGGAAGGAAGGAAGGAAGGAAGGAGGGAAGGAGGGAAGGAGAGAAAGGAAAACAGGCTGGAGGCTGGAACAGTGGGTTAAGAGTGTTTGAGCTCTGAAAGAATTAGAGTTTGAATCCCAGCCTGTATGTGAAGACTCACAATCACTTGTAATTCTAGGTCCAGGGGATCCAACACTCTCTTCTGACCATAGTAGGCACATACTGTGCACAAAGCCCCCGCATACACACACATGCTTGCATAACATATAAATAAAAATAAAAATCTGCTACTAACAAAGAAGGGAGAGAGAAAGGAAGGGGGAGAAGGGAAGGAAGGTTGGGCAGAAGAAGGCTAAATAACAGGAATTTGAAGGTACCCTAATTCAGGTCTCCAGCATGGGGGAGACTATGTCTAAGACATTATTTTCTGTGGACAAATGGAATTGTTTAGGGAAGGTCACACCCTTATGACGTGTTTGATTTTTAAAGATTTACTTTTACTTTCTGCATGAGTGTTTGCTGTATGTATGTCTGTGTACCACATGCACAGTGTCCTCAGAGACCAGAAAAGGGCGTCGGATCCCCTGGAACTGGAGTTACAGGCAGTTACGAGCCACCACATGAGTGCTGGAAATAAACTCAGGTCCTCTGGAAGAACAGTAAATGGTTCTTAAACGCCAGGTCATTTCCCAGCACCCCCATGTTTGGCTTTAAGAGCACATTTCTTCCAACAGCCTCCAGCAAGTGCGCTAGCCATAAGCCGGCAGTCAGCAAGCAGAGCTTCAGAAATTGCATGAAGCCTCACAATTGCTTTGCTTGTAAGTCTTTAGAGAGAACAATGCAGGAACTGTATCAGAAGGAAGAGTTGTCTCTGTGTGTGTAAAAGGAGCACAAGGCTGGGGGTCTCCAGGGTGAACTTTGGCTAAGAGCACCTCATCCACCTTCATTGTAGGTCTGCAACATGTGTGTGTGTATATGTGTGTGTGTGTGTGTGTGTGTGTGTAGGACACAGGTGCACTTTGAGGGTCAATCCTCACAGTCTCTTGTTGGTCTGGAGCTCATTTCTTAGGCTAGCCTGGCTGTCTGGTGAGCTCCTGGGATACGCTAGTCTTCACCTCCCCAGCATCAGTTTGGCAAGAACACACCGCTCTGCCTTCACATAGTCATCTCGCCTGGCTTTTATATTTAGCTTCTGGGTATCTGAACCCATGTCCTCATGATTGCAAGGTAAGCACTTTGTGGGCTGAGCTAGCTCCCCGGCCTTTGGGTCTGCAACGTCTGTGGGCTGAGTCCTGGCACTAAACCTTCATTAACAAGGAATTCTGCTCTTTAATGGGATGTAATCGCGGAATCTGGAATAGATGATTAATCTTAGAAAAGTATAGTCTCGCCACCTGCCGTTTGAAATTCCTGGCAAGTTCTGAGTGTAATGCTCTGGGGATCAACGGTAATAGGAAATGAATGATGTCTTTATGGTACACAATGATCAATTTCCTGACCAAATACATGCAAATAAAGTTGGCTATGCAGCTGGCTGGGGCTGAAACCATGGACCACACGTTCTGTGACTGTCCTCCGAGTGCTGAGCAGTCAAATCCAGGGTTTAGCTTCCAAATGCTACAGAGCCCTCTGTCCTTACACACCTTTTGGATGAGCCCCAAAGCAAGGGACACTCAACAGGGAGGTGTTCTGTAACCTGATGATTCCTGTTTGAATGACAAGGGGTCAGGTGACAAACTCAAAGACAAGTTGTCCTCTGGCTATTTATTTAATTATCTTTTTTCCTAAATATAATATAATATAATATAATATATATACAGTTTATGTTCTAGACTGATTTTTGACTTTGAGATGTGTGTGTGTGTGTGTGTGGTATGTGAACACACACATACGGACATGGACATGTGAACCATACGACACACACACACACACACATCTCAAAAGTCAAAAACTTTGGGTTTCATCTTTCACCTTCCATCTTGTTTTAAGACGTGGTTTCTCTTGTTCATCAGACTAAGTTTCTGGTGATCCTCCTGTTGCTACCTCCCACCTTCCAATAGGAATCTACAAAATTATGGATCGATCACACTATAGGATCATACTAAGAGTACAGATGACCACACTATTGCATCTGGCTTTTTTTAAAAATGCAATTGTTATTC
This sequence comes from Alexandromys fortis, assembly GCF_014885135.2. Taxonomy (NCBI): domain Eukaryota; kingdom Metazoa; phylum Chordata; class Mammalia; order Rodentia; family Cricetidae; genus Alexandromys; species Alexandromys fortis. Next base: position 788,404 of record NW_026068063.1, on the reverse strand, counting down.
TTTTGTGGATATGATGCCATGGAATGCATGTAGACATTGGAGGACGGCTGTGTGGGGTCTGCTCTCTCCTTCCACCTTTACATGGGTTCCTTGGCAAGCACTTGACCCACTGAGACATCTCCCCAGCCCTGAGGTGGATGCTTTGCAATGGCAAACTCGTCATTTCTCTGATGGTAGGATTGTACCTCCAACAGTAAGGTTTTCTTCAAACCCAAAGTTTAAGACAAAGAGTCCAGGTGAGCATCTCAGAAGTTGCAACCCACTGTTTGGCACTGTCAGACAAGGTTACTGTTCACTTGTGAAGATTCCATGTTGTTTTCACAGTGTATAATGTCAAAAACTAAGCCTCTTCAAACCAGTTCAGTGGTAAATAAAAAAAAATACAGCCAGTGCTTCTGCTTATTAAAAAAACACACAAATTTTAAATAATAAAGCAATAGAAAAGATGTTAGATATATCTCATTGTTAATTTGAAAGCTTTGGAAACTGAGGTCTCTAGAACACAGAGAGAGGCTCAGCCCAAGTTTAAAGCATTCTGTTTTGATAGAAGCAGACTTTGTACTTCAAAGCTTTGTGATTCAAAGCAGGTTGTATAGGAGGCGAATGCAAAGCCGGCTGGCTGTTGGGTTTATTAGTATTTTTCTCCCAACAAAAAAGTCACTGCATTTAAATGCAAATGACAGAAGTCAGGTGCAGGTGACTACAGGAACCAGGGCTGTTTTTGTGTTTTTCCCGCACAGCAAGGTTTGAGGGGCTGGCGCTCCCCTTTTAGCTTTTGAGATCAGATAGCAGCTGGAGGAACAGTGAAGCAAACGGTGGGGGCTACAGGTGCATCGGGTCCGGGAAACAATTCCCGGGACTAAACAGTTAGAGATAAGATTAACATCAAGGTTAGGGAAGCGAAGAAACCCCCAGTGTTGCCACAGTGGTGATTCTCAGCTTTGTGTCTATAAGAACCCCTCGAGAGACTAAATAAAATAGACACAGTGAACTGAAGTTCCTGGAGAGAGGGGGAAAAGTAAACACTACACAAGGCTGGCTGACTAGAGGGAGGGAATGTTCTGGGCTGGGAGCCAAGCCGGGCTATAATTGGTCCCCCAAATAGCCACTTTTTGCCCACCTCTGTGTGTGACCTGAGACCCTTGTGACTATTAGGCAAATCCTTTCAGAATGTATAAACAAGCCCCTGCACTCTATGGACCCAAAGGCTAAGGATGTCATCAGATAGCATCTGAGGCCCATAGCAGAGACTTCTCTGCATTGCAGCAGCCCACCTACTGCTAGAAGTTGTTGGAGGTTCCTAGGTTCATTGTTCCCTTCAGAAGAATGCTATTGGGAGGGTCCCGGGTTTGTGGCCGTAGCCAGCCACATGTATCCTTGATATTAGAGCGATTATTGTAAACTATTAAATTATAAACATAAGCCACCAGAAACAATGATTCATGATCTAATGAGATGAAACCTGAAAGGTCATATCTCCTTCACCTGCCTCAGTTTGGAAACTGGAGCAGTGGAGCGTCTGTCTGTGCTAATTGCATCTATTTACCCGCTTTCCTCCTTTTACCAAAGACTCAGAGTCAGCAGCAGGGTGAGTGAGGCCTTGAGCCTGGGTGCAGTTCTGTCCTTGTCATTCTGTATCCTCCTATTCCACGGCCTTTTAGATAGAGCCTAGTGGGGCAGGTGACGCCTCAGCAGTTAAGAGAACACGTACTGCTCTTGCAGAGAACCTAACTTCCATTTCCAGTACCTATGTCAGGTACTTTCCAACGCCTATAGCTCTAGAGTCAGTGAATCTGATGCCCTCTTCTGGCTTCCATGGCCACTGCACTCACGTGCGCATATACACAGATACAGACAGACACACAGATACATAGACACACACATACGATTTATAAAGGTAAGGTTTTATAAAAGTCTGGTCACAAAATATTTTGTACTAGAGCCAATAAATAATAAATATTTGAAAATTGAGCATTACTATTCTTTTATGACTTTAATAACAACAGCAACAGTAATAAGTTGCCAAATCTCAATACCTGAGTATGGTTGACATACATTATTCATGGTTAGGATTAGTGATAAAACAATCAAATTGAACTCTATTGAAAATGTGTTCTGTAAAGAACTTCTGTTCACTGTCCTAAGGGGAAAGCAGGGAGCCAATTCACTTCCCAGCCTTCAAAAGCTAGAGACATGGACATGGTATATAAAATAACAGTTCTGGCCTGCTGGACAGCAGACAGATGGGCTCTGTGATCCTCAAGAATAGACTAATGAGGATGGGGAGTGTATGATTGCCCTGACTTCCTGCCCAGAAATGTACTGCAAGCTAGAGAAAGGGAGATGATTGAAGCAGAGATCCAGGGACTCGCTGTGGAGATAAATGGCAACCAGATAGTCAGGGTTTGAGTTTCAGGGAGGATGTGACTGGCTTGCCTTGTTTCTGAGACAGGGCCTTATGTAGCCCAGGACGATGTAGGATTCCCAATGTGACTTTGCACTCTGCCCCTCCTGCCTCCCTCTCCTAAGTGCTTTGGTTATATGTATGCCCCTGTGTGCCTGTTTTATGCAGTGTCAGGGATAGAACCCAGAGCTTTGTGCAAGGAGGCATGCATTCTACAAAATGAGCTGTACTCTACTTCCTCAGGAAGGCGGAGTTTTATAGGAAAATAGGCCCACAATTTTGACTGGGGCTTCCAGGCATTTGCTGGAAACAGATTTATGTGTAGGATGCAATCCATGAGACACAGATAAGGCCCGATGTAGCAGGGTGCTGAGTGGTGTCCAGCTGCATACAGCTTGGGAGATGTTTGACTTAGGGCAGACTGTCTGTTGGGGAGTCTCTTCTCAATGGGTGTTTTTTCTGGGGAAACATCAAAGAGACCACACCCAGGGTTCTGTGGGACTGGTGTCTCCTGAGTCATCGGAACAAAGCTTAAAATCAAGGTTGAAGGTGAATTCAAACATCCCAATAATCACCCCCCACTGCTTTTCTGGGTGCAGAGTCCAGCACTCTCCGGAGGTCAAAGTCAAAGCTTTTGTGAGTCAGCTGATTTGGTTGCTAGGAACCAAACTCTAGGCCTTTGCAAAATACTTTACATGTACACACAGACATACATAGCTTAAAGAATAATATATGAATCTTAAAAAAAAAAACCCGAATCCATATATATGAAGCAAGAACTACCAGAATAGAAGGGAGAAGGCCATATATTTACAAATGGTCGAAGATTCTAGAATTAATCTTAGAATCCTCAGTTGAGGAAGCAGACAGAAAGTCAGTATACAAATGGAGAACGTGAGTGGCGCTCTTGGCCCATCTGACCTGAGGGACACGCATAGGTGACACTGACCATAGAGAGCACATCCACCTCAGGCTACACATGTGTTAATCATGGAGGCAATGAGGAGTAGGCTCTAAAGCAAGGCTCTTGATAAACTGAAAATGACTTAAAATTATGAAGACCATTTTTGTTTATATCCGAAGAGAATTAAACTGTAAACCAACATCAGAAAAATATTTATCGGAGAGGTTATAAGCCATAGAGAAGAACTCACTACTGTTACTTTGCTAGATGAACTTAAAAAAAAAATGTCCTTCACAATAGCTATCTTTATATACATGGATTAGGGTGGCTCCATCCCTTTGTTTTGCAGTGGAGGGCAGTTCATATGGAGACTCATGCTGATCGAAGCACAGAGAATAAATGTCAGCGCAGTGCTCAGCCCTAAATGAGACATTGGCATCGCATATCCTCAGCCCAAAGTTTGGGGAACATCACAGAAGAAGGGGCGGAAAGACGGTAAGAGTCAGAGGAAAGAGAAAGGTGCTATGAAATATCTTCTGGATAGGACATGGCTGCTGCATGCATAAATTCCTAGCAGCTGTGGTTGTCTGCACAGGGGCCAGCCAATCAAAGCCCAGCATAGAGGGGAGAGAGGCTCATGAAGTCTCATCCTAGTTGAGGAGCTACCAGCATCTGGTGAGTGCTGGAGGAGGGGCAGTTTTCTTTAGGGCTGTCCACTTTCTAGTCACTGTTGTGGTGGTTTGAGTGAAAACAGCCCCCATAAGTTCAAAGGGAGTGACATTATTTGAAAGGATTAGGACCTGTGGTCTTGTGCTCTTGTTGGAGGAAACGCATCACTGGGGGTGGGGCTTTGAGGCTTCAGAATCTCAAGCCAGACCTTCTCTCTCTCTCTCTCTCTCTCTCTCTCTCTCTCTCTCTCTCTCTCTCTCTCTCTCCTGCCTGAAGATCCAGATATAGAAATCTCAGCTAATTCTCTAGAACCAAGTCTGCCTGGATACTGCTATATTTCACGCCATGACGATAATGGACTAAACCTCTGAAAACGTAAGCCAGTCCCAGTTAAATGCTTTCCTTTACAAGGGTTGCTGTGGTTATCGTGTCTCTTCACAGAAATAAAGCACTGACTAAGACAGTGGCCCTACATGCATGTGCACATGGACCTCACTAATTGGACCCAGTGATACACACACTCACACACACACACACACACATACACACCACACAAACACAAACACACACATCAAAGTTGGGAGGGGATGGTGTGGTGATTCTGTGAGAAATTAGAGGAGAGAGTAAAAGCAAATAAGATCAATTGAATAAATATATGTGTGTGTGTATATATAATTTCAAGAATAAAAAAGTATTTTATAAAAAATCCCTGGTAATTGGTAATTAAACAACATACTTTTATATAATCCATTGTTTATATAAATCAAAGAACAAATTACAGGGGGAATTAAAAAATATGTTGAACTAAATCAAAAAGAAAAACAATAAATAAAACTGTAAAACTTTACATGCTACACAAAGAAAATAAAGCTGAAAAATCAATGATCTGGATGTTCCCTTAGAAACCTAGATAAAGAAAAACAAATTAAACCCAAAATATGTAGAACAAATACCACAGAGGTAACCACAGACATCAATGAAACAGAATATGAGCACACAATACAGAAAAAACACAATGGAACAAAGCTTTTTTTAAAAAAAAAACTCAGCAACATTCATAAATGATTGGCTGGATTCATCCAGAAACATAGAAAGGAAGTAAAAATGATAAGGGGTATCACTAGGAACCCTACAGACATCCCATGGGTACTTAGAAAGTATTGTCAACTACTTCAAAGCAATAAAACCAACTCCTGAAATACATATCATACACAGCTAGGCTAAGTGAATACAGGAAATGCAATCTGAAGAAGTCCTGCTAGAACCAGTGGCCCAGGCCTGTAATCTTAACATTCTGGAGGTAGAGTTAGGAGGACTGTAGATTAAGACTAAACAGTGATACACTGCCCAAAACAAAACAAATATTCTTTTTTTCTGTTTCTTTTTCTTTCTTCGCTTCTCCCCCTCCTTTCTTTGTTCTCTCTCCATCTCTCCACCCACCCAAGCACACATACCACACCCTCACCCACAGTTGAAGGTAGGCCTGACCGGCCTTGACTTCACTGCACAGTCAAGGATAACTTTGAACCTTTCCTTCTCCTGTCTCCTCCTTGTGAGTGTTGGGATGGGTGGGTGAGTAATATGTATAGATAGATGAGGGGGGTTGGGGGTGGATGGATGGATGGGCAAGTGGGTAGATGGGTGGGTGGTTGAATATATATATATATATGTATATATACATATACATATATATATGTAGATGTAGATAGATGTGGATGGGTACAATAATGGATATCTGGGTGGGTGGACAGATGGGTAAAGGTATAAACGAGTGGGCGGATGAATAGATTAGACAAACAGACAGAAAGACAAACAGACAAATAGATGTGAGTGGGTAGAATGATGAATAGATGGGTGGGTGGGTGGGTGGATAGGTGGATGGATCTAACATGGAATGCTATCCTAAAAAGGAAACAGTATTGCAAATGTGTGACTGGTTGCACCAGACATGTAATTTCTCAAGTCTAGCTAGCTCCTGATGGGTTAAGCAGGGGGGTGGGGATTACTCTAGGAAACCTTGAGAAAGCCAGTGCCTTGATATTACAACTAAATTCCAAGGCCTCTGCAGGTGAGAAGAGAATGCTCACCTGACTTGGAAGACAGATGGGCATCTTCTAGTTGGGACTGTAAGGACAAGAAAGAGTATTTTTGATAGCTGCTCTGCAAGTGATATGCACAAAAAGCCCCAAGGGGTCAGAAGTAAGAGGAGGGAAGTGGAGGGATGCAGGGACAAAAATGAGCTCAGGTCTGCCGATCTGGGATCAAGTGGTCGGAGCAGGTGAGTTGTTTAATGTCTGGCTATTTCTTCAGATTATCTGTAGCTATTTCCTTCTTCTTGCAGTAAATATGGCCTAGGGGATTGCTTCAGAGTGGCTATAATAACTTTTAATGCACAGTCTTCTTTCTGTGGCAGCCCCACATCGAGCTTTGCATACATCACCGGGCCTCCCTAGGTGAGCAGGCACAACTGTTCTAGGAAAACGGGCTGTCACTGTCCTGTTTGAGAGATGGAAATCTGAATTGAAAAGTGGCTTGAAGTTAGAGCTAATGGGCCAAGCAGTGTTTTCATGAATACAATTTCTGTGTGGTTATTTTGGGGCTAAGCTAGCTGGGTGGCCAGGATGAACAAGCAGCTCCTTGCAACACACGTATTTACAACCACACATATGCACTTGCACACACAAACACACTCACACATACACAAAATATGAAAAACTAATCTATGTATTTAAATTTTTTTATGTGGTGTGTGTGTGTGTGTGTGTGTGTGTGTAAATACAAGATGCCAAGATCAACCAAAGGCATTGAATTCCCTGTGGCCAGAGTTACAGACAGTTGTGAGCCATGTGATTGGGTGCTAGGAACAGAACTTGGGTTCTCTGTAAGGACAGTGAACACTGTTAATGGCTAAGTCATTTCTACTGATATTCTTAGCATTTCTTACCTATAAAGACAGTTATGCCAGTTTAAGTTCTTTTAGAATTGTACTAGTCAAAGGAGTAATTTCTTCTATGCCACCATCCTAAAATAGCAAGAAGATACCAAACGAGTCACTTCATTTTTGCCTGGGTCAACATTTCTTTGTGGGCAAGGTTGAGCAGCTTGCTCTGTTTCCCAGTGCCATCTGTGGACTCTCAAGCTTCTAAGAGCACTTCCTGTCTAGATCATCAGCACCCATGATGTCATCCCTTTAATCAGGTGTGTTGACAAACTTGAGTAATTTTTCAAAATCTAGTTTAATTTTAGCTCACTCCAAAGATACACAAAATCAACCACTTGGGATGGAGCGATATTATGAATGAAATAAATAATAAATAGGACATAAATTTCAAAAGGACCGAGAATCATATGCCCAGAAAAAAAAATGATGATGGCTTGGTTTCTTCGAGTGGAAAATGAGGCCAATAAAGACAAATTGCAATGATAATTGCTTAGTTCTAATCAGTGGTAAATTATGGGTAAGCAGATAGCCGGGAAGTGCTATGGTATTATAATGATATGAAAATGTGGCCTTGGGTAAGACACTTTAACTCCCACAAGCCATTCATTCCACATCTGTACATGTAGATTTCTTTGGTCATCTCCATGACTCTCTGTAGCTTGACCAAGAAGAGATTGCCTGCCTTAGAGTGAGAACAAAACCCTAGGGTGCTTTGTGATGTGAGCCTGTGCTGTTCCTCTCACCAGACTTGTCTCAAGTGTCTACAAGAGCTTTCACCTTAGAGCCAAGCACAGTGAAAACCGAAAGATTCTGCAGTATAGTTACCTGTCTGCTCCAGACATCTGTGTGCGTGCATTGCCTTTTCTGTTTGCTAGTATGTCATACTTCTGTCTTTTCAGATCCGTCTAAGACTCCCTACATGCATGTGCTCATTTATCCATCCATCCTTGCACCCATCCCTCTACCCACGCACTAATACTTAGATCAACCCACAAACCCATCCCTCTATCTATCTCTTCATCTATTCACCCACCCATTAATCTATCCACTATCCACCTTCCCATTCACCCAAATCATCAATCCATTTATCAACCCACCCTATCTATTCATCCATATATCCACACACCCATTTATCAATCATTCACCCATTTCTACCCATCTGCCTACCCACACATCCATCAATACATTTATCCACTCACCTACCCTATCTATCTATCCATTCATCCACCCACTTACCCACCATATCTGTCTATCAATCCACCCACTCTCCCATCCGTCCATCCATTCATCCATCCATCCATCTATCATCTATTTATCCATGCATCTATCCATCTGTCCATCCATCCACCCAATACCTACCAGTTCATTATGAGTGTCTTTCTTTATACTATGTCCCATAACTACTAGAAGAAAGAATCATAAATGAACTGTATCCTTTATCATCAGGCACATTGCAACTAGAATGTGTGATGTTAAATGCTGTGGAAATATGAAGTTTTGTGTGTATAGGCTTTGTGTATATAGGCTTCTTGGGGCTCAATTCTGATGTTCATGATGCCTTCCCAATTATTCTACCATTTCAGTACATCCTTTCTACATCATTAACCCTCTTCTCCTATGGTTTAATGTATAACACTGCCTTCAACATGGCTATAAGATTTTAAAAACCTTGAACTCACTATAATATGTGTGTGTGTGTGTGTGTACACATATATAAAATCATACTTAATGATCCCAACAAGTCTACAAAAGGAATTTTTTTTTCATCACACCCCTGTGCAGGTAAGGACACTAAGCTAGAGTGGACAATTTTGTTGTCTCATAGCTAAGATTCCAAGCCTGGGTCTATCTGAATGCCTTTGCTTACTCTTTCTTTCTTTTTATATAATTCTTCATTGACTCTTTGAGAAATTCACATCATGAACCCTAATCCTGCTCACCTCCCAGTCCCTCCACATCCTCCCCTCACCCCTGCAGCACTGCCCCACGAAAAAGCCCCCCAAATCAATTACAAACAAATCAAAACACAGACAAAAAGCCACCTCTGGGCTCTGTCTTTCCATCACCTCTTTATTCATTCCAGTAGCACTGGGTGCTGCAGTGTGTCATACAGTATATCCTATTGTCCAATCAGCCCCGCCCACTAAATGCCCATTGCAATGAGTCATTGGTCTGGTTCAAGTCCTCTGACACCCATCATCACCGGCTCCTCACTGAGACTCCTCTTGAACATCCTGTTGCTGCCCGAGTCATGGAGATCTTGCAGTTATTGTTCCAGCAGGACCAGTCCGTCTTGCACTCCAGCAGGTCATGGATGTGGTAGATGTAAGGGTGGACCAATTGGAGGTCCAGGATGTGGTCAGTCCAGGCCAGTAGGACCACGCACCTCAGAAGAGGTATGGAGCTAGCTCTCCTATGCCTGTGGTATGAGGTGGGGCTATCTCGCCCAAGAGTGAGTGGGCCAGCTCACCCATGGGGGCGGGGCGAGGAAGGTCTCCTGCTGCAATGCCCAGAGAAGGGACCTTGCTTGCTTTTCAGCTTTTAGTGTGCTGTCTCCTGTTTACCTCATAGTCCAGGAGAAAGGGCTGGATCTACAGCTCAATTCAAGATGAGAACAGCAAGAAATCATCGCTCCTCAGAGACATAGGAATTAACAGCATCTTCCTCAAATCCTTCCTGACAGAAATCACCCACTGAAGTTCCATCAGCATGGAGTCACCAGTGTCATCACAAGCATTTCCGGCACTACCTCTTATGACCCAAACAAGCTCACTCTCAAAGGTTTCCTTGCTTGGCCAAATGCAGAGTCATTCTGTGAGGTGCCCGTTGGAAAAGAATGGGAGCTGCCCAGCCTTCCACAGAAAAACACCCCACTTTCCTTGGGAATTCTCCAGTGTGGCAGCTAGCAGATGTGTTCTCAGAGCCCCCAAATGCAGGCCTAGAAGGAAAGCTCTGCATAGAAATTGCCGGTAAACCTCACGACTGGGGGACATAAAGATCTTTTATTCGTAGAAGTTGGAGCCGGCAATTTTGAGTGTGTGAAATTGCCGATGGTTTGGTAAACATGTCAGCCCACCAACAGCCTTAAAAAGGGAATCGAAACGTTTTTAAAGCGCAGTGAGGTAGCAGCGTGTGTGGGGGAAGGAGCTTTCTGGAGAACCAATGGAGAGATTTATGCCAGACAGAAGACACTCCTGCAGCCGTTGAGAGTGGGAACGGGTCATTAGGAAGCTGGTGGGTACGTTCTAAGCACCGGGGCCTGCTGGGAGCTTTCCAATCTGTTCAGAATCCTAAGGTTGCTACATTTTGCCTGTAGGAAGAAATCTATTTTCTTTGTTCTGGCATTTTCTATCCTGACTTCAAACATGTCTCATACACTTTTCTGTTCCGTAACTCTCTCTCTAGGATTCAAGAAAGACTCCTCCTTTTTCTGGCTTGGCCTCTGTGCTACGTCACGTTTCAACACTTCCGGCTTCTATCCCATCTTTCTTCCCACCATGACATGTTCAAGTCTGGCCTTTCTCTCACAACTAGGAGCTTCCCTTGACTGTTACCTCTTCTTCAACACCCTAGCCCAGCCCAGTCCAGTCTCAACATTAAGTCCTGATGGCTCAGCCTATAGGGTAGACTTACTACTCCCTTCCGCCTTACCTGCTCCTAACCTAGAACCATCCACCGACCTGAACACATCTGACAGCTTCCTCTTGTAGTCGTTCTGCTTTGGGCTCTGCTCATATCACTAGCAGAATAAATTTCTTTCTTTGCTTTTTCTAGAATGTGAATAAGTCCATGACATCCCCTGTTGAACATCCTTTGCGGGGCTCCCATAGTTGAAATGAAATCTATATTCTCCCTGTCTCTGGTCCTAGCCATTGTTTTGGCCCTTGGCTTTGTCTTATTTTTCTTGTTGCAATGATCAAACACCCTGACAAAAACATGGTCTGCCATAGTGGAGAAGGCTTCAGGGCAAGATAGTGAGCTGGCCGGTCATTTGCTTCTGCGGGCAGGAAGCAGAGTCAGACCAGACAAGAGCTGCTGTTCGGCTCTCCTCCTCCTTTTTACACAGCTCAGGACCCAGCCTGGGAAACAGTGTTGTTTTCCCTTAGGGTGGGTCTTTCCTGATTGCTTATTCCAGTCAAGATAATCACTCACAGTCATACCTACACAAAGGTTATCTAGTGAGTTTAGACCCTGCCTAGTAATAATTATTGTAGATTCATATTCTCTCTCTCTCTCTTTCTCTTTCTCTCTCTCTCTCTCTCTCTCTCTCTCTCTCTCTCTCTCTCTCTCCCTCCTCTTCCTCCTCCCTCCCTCCCTTCCTTCTTCCCTTCCTTTCTCCCCCCTCTCTTTTTTTTCCGGACAGCTCTAAATCCCACACATCGTATTTATCTACAAACCCTACAGTGTCAGTGGCTTCTGCCCAGTGAATATGTCAATCTTTGTCAGCTGGCTGATATTTTTCATTTTAACTAGAGTTTTGAACAAATGGCAGGCATCTCACCAAAATGAACTGTTTTTTAAATCCTATTTTATCTTATTTTTTTGTGACATTTAATTTCTTCTTTGAGTCTAAATTCCAGCTATGGTTTCAGATTCCTGAAACATCGGGGCATCTGCCATCTGGAAGCAAAAACAAACACCTAATTCAGGAAACCCTACAGGTTGCATTGCTCTGGGAGAAACATGGAGGCTTAATTAGCAGACAGACTCCACACACATTTTGGCTGGGCCAAAAATGTCAGGCTGCCAATTTTTCATTAATTCCTGTTAAGTGCACCGAAGCCTTTGGAGGACGGGGTATGTCTGATGAAATAGCCCCCAAATCAAATCCCAAGTTTTTCATCTTTAGAAACGCATCCCTGCAGGTGATCCGACAAATCAAGGGGCCATAGCTCACAGGCAAATGGGACGGCACCAAGCACCGCCCTTCCTGCTCACTGGTAATTCTAGCAAACACCTAATGATTACTTATGAAGCTCCGGGCTCCACTTGCCTGTGTGCGTCATTTCATTTCGTCCTCGGGAAATCCCAGTAGGCAGTTTCTTCATTATCTATATTTGCAAGCCGGGAACTGAGGCACAGGGAGAGTCTGCATGTTGCCGGTGGTTACACAGCAGCTGTCTGGAAGGTGCAGTATTTAATAGCAGATGTAGTCATGGGGCTGAAAGTGATGCTGCCCTCAGCGGCCAACTCCTGATTAGACGGTGGTCCCATCAGACTCTAGTGAGGCTGGGTGATACCTACCACCTAGTGATGGTTGTCATAACATGGCAGCGCCAGGCGTCCCCCCTGTGTTTATGGATGCTGATGTACAGTCTCCGCACTGGCCGTTGTATTAAAGTGTGGCAGAGTTGATGTGCACCCTTCTCCCTGCTATTGTATGAGAGTGTTTACACACAGCATACATTTGGTGATATAAGCACTAAATCACTGGTTTGTGCATGTACTAGATCTTTGTGTGTATGTGTGTTGTGTGTGTGTGCATAGGCACATGTGCTCACACACATACTTGAAAATGCATATACATAATACATATGATACATATGTAGGTTTTCATGTAAAATGTGTGTATATACATGTACGGGCACATGCACATAAGGGCCACTGATTGACATCAGCTGTCCCCTCAATAGTTTTGCATATATATATCAAGGCTAGGTCTCTCACTTGGACCCAGAGCTTACTGGTTCTGCTAGGACCCTCAGTCTCTGTCTCTTGAACTAGGATTACAGGCAGGTCACTACACTTTCCTGGTATTTACATGGGTGCTGAGGAGTTGAACTTGGTCTTCATACTTGCATAGCCAGTGCTTTACCCACATAGCCACCTCCATAGGCCATACTTATTACCCATAACCATACTTTAGCTGTTATTCTAGCTTTCTGTATGCATTAGTGAATTTTCCCATTAAATGACAAATCTGACAGGAAATAACCGAAGGAAGGAAGGAAGGAAGGAAGGAAGGAAGGAAGGAAGGAAGGAAGGAAGGACTGTTTTGGCTTTCGGTCTAAGAGGAACACAGTCCATCTTGGTGGGGAAGACACCAGGGAGGAGTGTGAGATTGGTGGACATATTGTGTCCACTGGATGCAGACCCTAAATAAGAAGTGGGGTAGGGCTATGAAACCTCAAAACCTCCCCTAGTGACCCACTTCCTCTATGAAGATGCCACTTTCTAAAGGTTTCACAACCTTCTCAGACAGGACCAACAACTGGAGACCAGTGACACGTGACATCAGTAGCAGCCTGCTCCACTCTGGTGTTCTGGATCCCTTGATCACAGCCAGGGTATAACTGACCAGAAGCACACGTCTGATGTTTACCCTGGGCGGTACACATGCAACAGTATCAGTCAGGGAATTACACGCTTCCTAAAATACGTTCCTACATTTAAATCATGCATTATGGTGCTCCAGCTCAGTGTCCTTGGAGCCACAACTTTGAAATATATCCTTATGTTGCGGGAGGTCCTTCCACCCCTCCAACCAATAGCTGCTGTGATACCAGCCCATTGGGGTGTGGCCTCTCTCCCTTTAAAAAAGCGGCTATTTCCTCTGCTCGCTCTCTTCACTTCCTGCTCCGCCGGAGACTAGACTCCCTTCCTGGTTGTGCAGATGGCTGTTGTCTGAGACGGTGATCTGTAAGTTTTCCCCTTTAAATAAATAATACCCTATTAATCATAACTCGAAAAAAAAGGGATTGCAAGCACAGAATTTCTAGGAATAATATCTTCTCTGGGAATGACAAAAATAGGAGACCTCGGCCTTCAGGTATATGTAGGAGATGCGGTAAAGGTCGGCATTGGTCCAACGAATGCAGGTCAACAACAGACAGACAAGGCAACCCGATACTGCCGGGAAACTCCTTGAGGGGCCTCTCACAGGCCCCCAAGCCAACAGTGGCCCAGTCATTCCCAGTCACAGTGGAGAACGTACCTCACCAAGAAAATTAAAAGCTCCAATCTCTGCTGTAAAAAGCAATACTGATCTAAATGATGAATTATGCATGGAGAATGAGTCAAAAAACCCAGTAGGACAGA
>NW_026068063.1:722828-769505 GCF_014885135.2 Alexandromys fortis | reverse complement strand
GCCCCTCCAACCAATAGCTGCTGTGATACCAGCCCATTGGGGCGTGGCCTCTCTCCCTTTAAAAAAGCGGCTATTTCCTCTGCTCGCTCTCTTCACTTCCTGCTCCGCCGGAGACTAGACTCCCTTCCTGGTTGTGCAGATGGCTGTTGTCTGAGACGGTGATCTGTAAGTTTTCCCCTTTAAATAAATAACACCCTATTAATCATAACTCCAAACTGGTGTGGCCTTGTTTGTGACTTACGCCTTCATCCTTAAATTTTTAACTTCATGATGTTCTTGAAATCTCAGAAAATTTGCAAGGGCTATTTGCAACCACCCCTTTCCCCTAGAACATTTATTTGGGTCTTCATAGTGGTTGTATCTTAGCCTTGTTGACCTTCTCATGATTTCCATATGTCTCCTATACATACCATGTTAAGATTTCTGGAACATTCTGAGTAACTTGGAGCCATCTTGTCCAGAGAACCCTAACTGCTTCAGTGTGTACTCCCCAAGAATATTCTCTGATGTACACATGGAAGAGCTAACCCAATCAGAAAATCTACCATGTGTATACTGTTTATATAGTCAATAATCAAATTTCACTACTTGTCTCAGTAAGGCATTTTATAATGAGGTTGTACCTATCAGTTGTCTGTAATGCAAAGTGACTGCGTCTCCTTTGTAGTTGAGAAATAATTTGTAGGGAGATGCTTTGGGACTTGGTACACATCTTAATCCTCATAACAGTCATCCATTTTTCCAGCACCGCTCTGTGGGGAAGCTTCGCATGTTACTACCCTGCTTTCTGACACAAGAAGAGGGAACCAAAGCTCAGATAATAGCTATGTCATGGACATCTGAAAGCAGGCAGTGTCTCACAGGGATCCATGCCACAGTCTTGGGAGTTAACTGGACTCTTTGCAGATCTGGAATTCGTATGGTACAGTGGTCTCAGAAAATCCCCTAACCTCCTCGAGTCTGTTTCCTCTTCTGTAAGGAGATTCTATCAGGAAGAGGTCTATGACATAGCAGATGGAGCATCTGACCACGCAGGTGTCAGCTACAGCTGCGTGATTTTTACAGTAGGGAAAAACAACCTCGTACATCAGTTCTGGGCAAGTTTTGTCACTGATCCTACTGTCCATGCCAGCTATTGTAGGCCAACAGGACATCAAACATGGAAGAAGGGATATGTGTGTAAGTCATGCCCAAAGTTACATGGAGCGTTCTGAAACATGGGTGCAGGGGACGGTGGGGACAAGTGAGTCATTTCAATGGAGGATCAGGATGTCATCACAAAGAACGTGGTGACACCGCAGCCATGGGACCACCGAGGATTAGCAGTTCTACATTCAACTGACGCACGTACTCTGCTCTCTGCCGTGGGCTTCAGGGTTCAATTGGATGTTAATGGCACTAGAGAACACACGTTCACTGGGAGCAGTATCAGGGTCATGCCCTTGCCCCTGATGTATAATAATGCAGAGTGAACAGGAACATGGAGTTTGAAAGTTGCTGACTCATTCCTAGACTTCCAATGGGAGACGGGTACCCAACAATGGCGATCCTCTGCCATCTCTCAGGCAATACAGCTGGGTTATGAAGATGTCCTTGGAGGCTCAGCTCAAGGCCTTTTAGATATTTCTGGGCAGGAGCTAGTTTGGCACTGTCTAGGACCTGTCCCACTACAGCAAGTCTAGATAACTCCTTCATTATCTCTTAGTCTGGGAATCACAGCTCTTGTATCTCACTCAGTCTGCCTTGGATTTTTTATGGGGGTGGGGTCAAGTTACAAAGAATCAAATCCATTTTCTCCTCTTGATACCACACCGTTCCAGCCACCAAGCAGATATACAAACAGGATGTCTTTCCTGGTACTCTAGACTTTGAATTCACTAAAGATGGAAAGGCAGAGACCTTGCATCTCTGTTGCTATGGTTCCTAGCAGAAACCTTGCTACCCGGGGTTCTGTGATGGTCTCATGGATTTAAGGCAAAAGAAAAGGTCTTGTTTAGGCAGCCACAATTGTTGAGATCCTGGATACAGTTTGTCTGTTGTACATAGAATGCACTTTCTCACAGCAAACATCCAACACTGGTCCTCGGGCTCCTTCAGCCTCCCCTCCCCTCCTTACATGCTGTTCACTGAACTTTAGGTATAAGGGTTGTATTGTAGATGCATCAACTGGGGAGGGGCATCCAAAGTCGGTTGTTCTCTGCATTTTGACCAGTTGTGACTTTCTGTAATGGTCTCTGTCTCCTATAAAAACTTCTCTGATGTTGGCCTCAGGGAAATCTCACAAGGCTTCGCCTCCTAAGAGAAGAGCTGGAGTCAATGAATGACTACTGAGAGAGTCTTAAACACACGCAAGCAATACTAGATAGCTCAGCATGTTACGTGTATGCATGTGTTTATGTATCTGTGTGTGTTTATGTGTGCGTTCTCACGTATGCCAGAGGTCAACAATTAAGGCTCTTCCTCAACTCCCTCTCTACCTTGTTTTTTGAGACAGGGCCTCTTTTTGCACCTGGATCTCCCTGATTTGGCTAGACAGGCTGGCCAATTAGCTCCAGCAATCCTCTGCCTCTGTCTCCTGAGTACTGGGATTACAAGTGTGCACCACCACACCTGGTTTTCCACGGGTGCTGGAGGTTAGAATTCAGATCCTCAGACTTGAGGGAAACAAGTCCGTTCTCCACTGAGCCATGTTCTCAGCCCTGGTGGTGAAACCCGTGAAAGGTGTCTCATGGGGGGGGGGCGGTGATTAGGTCCAGGAAGAAGTGCATTCTCATGAGAATAAATTGTTATTAGAAATAATCTGTGATGATCTGGCTTCCTTTCTTGTCATTTGACCTCTTTCTCTCCCATAATGCCATCCACCACGAGGCCTTTACCAGTGAATAAGCCAACGAGGCTTCCTATCTTGCACTCCCGACATGCCAAACTGTGAGTTAAGGAAGCCTCTTTTTCTCTATAAATTACCTAGCCCCAGGTATTTTGCTAGAGAAACAGATAAATGAACTAACACATGCACCTTCTGGTGCTTACATTTAGTAGCCGGGAGCTCTCACACACGCCGCACAGCTCTTTGACTCCAAGATCTAAATTGGATCTATAATATTAAAGCGTGGCTTATTTTCTGTCCCCCAGACTGTGGACGTGGAATCAGCTGCCAGCCTGGATTTCAGCAGGTCGCTCATTCCGGAACAAATGACTGTGGTTCTTCTTTGCTGTCATCTGCCTAGCTGGTGCTCAGCACACGGGGTCTAGTAAAAATGCAGCCAAGGCCCAGCTGTGCATCCATCCTAAAATGTGCAAACACACTAACATGCAGAAAAGGGAAAGAGCCAGGTCATGCCCGTTCTCAATTTCTAAAACGCCAGTCCTTGTATTCTGAGTCCCTCAGTGCCGTCTTTTTAATAAAAGGAGAACAAGCTTTGGCCGCAGAGCAACTGTGCTTCTTAAGACTTCCAGAAAGAATAAAGAACACCCCAATGACTGGGGACATGGTGCTCGGGCTTCATCGGCTTCTGCAGTTGACATCTCTGTTACGACTCACAGGGATTCCAGTGAACCAGTCAAGAGCAAAGGGAAAACACAGATGTAAATTATGTCATGCCTTAAGACTGTGGAAAGGTGATGCCACATGTACTAGAAAGGGGGTTTCAAGTGACTTTATAAAACTCAGATGTACCCTTGGGAGAATTCTCAAAACCCACTGTTTTTCCACAGCCTGATGGATTACTGGAAAGGTATTAAAATGGATTTACCGCCCACTTCATTATGGTTGACATCCAAAAGGAAAGAGAAAAAAGCAAAGTCTGACACGGGGCTAAGGAATGGACCAAACTTTCTATGTATGGAATGTGATTTTAGCAAGCTGCCAAAATGCCTCCAGATGTTCACTGAAGCTTATCAAGATGTCTAGACTCCAGGGGTGGAAACCGGCTGAGCAGCACCCCGCTCTCAGGCATCTCATACAGATTTTGGCCTCTGACCTGTTCAAGGCTTCCTTTCAAGGTCCTGACGAGGTTCTTAGGGAAGCACTGAGCTTAAAGCCTTGGCCATCTCTGGACCCTGTGTTGTTAGCTTTCTGTTACTGAGAAAACTATGAGAGAATCAAGAGAATAAAGGTTGATGTTGTTTTGCAGTTTGGGGCGTTTTGATCAGCTGCCTGACTTCTTTGGTTAGAGCCTGAGATGAAAGAGTAGATGATGGCAAAAAAAAAAAAAAATGCATGGGAGAGGAGACTTCTTCACTTCAGGGCAGGTGGGAAACAGAGAGAGAAAGGGGAGGGGACAAGAGACTCAACAGCCCCTGCAAGGACACTCCTCCAATGACATAACTTCCTCCAACTAGGCCCCACCTCCTAACAGTTCCAGCAGGTCCTCAAAGCACACAGGGTGAAGACCACACCTTCAGCCTGGCTCTTTCAGGGGGAACGTTCAAATCTCCACGACAGCAGATCTGGAAGAAGAATGCTCCCTGGAGGTCCCGGATGAGAGACAAGCAATGGTGGATGAAACTGAGCAGTTCTCCAACCGTGGTGGCCAGCCAACTCCTTGCATGAACTCCTTGCATGAAGTATAATTGATGCATATAATTTGAAAATTTCTGGGCCCATTTTCTACCACTTCAAGAGGAAGTAGTGAGAAGAATGGCAGTTTTGGGACACTAAGCTATAGAGCAGAAGGTGGGGGGGGGGGGGGGGGGGGGGGGGGGGGGGGGGAGGGCTGGCTTGGTCTGTAAGTACTTGGTGTGGAAGCATGAGGACCTGAGTTCAATATCCAGCAGCCACACAAAACGTCTGCCTAGAAGAGTGTGTGCCTGTAATCTTGGTGCTGGGGAGGTGGAGCTAGGAGGATTACAGGAGCTCACTGGACAGCCACTGGAGCCTACTCAGTAAGTTCCAGGTTCAGCGGGGGACTCTGTTTCAAAATGTAGGGTGGAGAGACATCAAGGAAAACACCTGGCATTGGCCTCTGGCCTCCAAATGCACAAGACACACATCTTCATGTATATCATCAGACACACACAAGCGAGCTCACGTGTACAAATGTACACACACACACACACACACACACACACACACACACACACACCACAGCAGAAGGGAGCCTCTGATTCTGGAAAGGTCTGTCATCCCCAGCAGTTGGCGAGGTAAGACCGCTTGGTTTCCATTTGGTAGAGCCTAAAACCAGCTAGCCACCATGGTGAGAGTCAGATCGACTGTGGAGAAGGCTCTTTACTGAATGGTCCCCTCACCTCTAGAGAAAGTTGAAAACCCAGAAAGAGAATTGGGGGGGGGGCGGGGGGAAGAGCTCACATAAGGCAGGCTTAGTGGAGTTACCACATTTGTTACTGTAAGTGAATTGAAAGGACCAGAGTCACATAAAGGGAAAAGGGAACAGGGTAGAACTGCCAGGAGCTGGGAGAACAAAGCCAATAAAACCTGCAGAAATCTGAAAAAGACTTGTGGTGTGTCAGGAAGCTGAGGCAAACTTGAAGGGCAGACAGAATTTGGTTTGTCATAAACTACAAGAGAATTGGATACGAGCCAAGATAAGCTTTGCACAATATGAAGCCAATTTGAAGAAGTCTAGAATTTTCCCCCAGGGTCAAGGCACAAATTTTGTCATGCATCGGAATGAAGACTTGCAGAATCTATTCAAAGTACAGGTCCTGTTTCTCGTCCTGATTGGTTAACTGTGTGGATCTAGGCATGGGCTCTGTCACCTGCACGGTGTTGTTGGTTTGTCTTCTGAAACAGAATATTACTTCATTTCTTAGGCTAGCCTGGAAGTCATGTAGCCCAGGCTTGGTCTGAATTCAAGATCTTCTTGCCCCAGGCTTCTCAGTGCTGGGATTAGAGGTATATGCCTCCATGCATGACTCTAAAAATTTACATTTCCAACAAGTAATCCCGATGACACTGATGCAGTGAGCCCATGGATAGGGCTTAGCCAAAACACTGCCATCTATTTCCTAGCAGGGAGAGCGTCCCAACACTTCTTCCTATGGGATGGTTAATTTCGTCATCACCAAACCTCTAGGCACTTCTTTGAGGGGTTATGCAGACTCCCGGTGTATCTGTGAGGGTTTGTTTTGATTAGGTTAACTGACGAGGGAAGATTCATCTTAACTGCCAGTGGGGACATTCAGAGGACCTTCAGGCTACAAAACAGAGGAGTGGGGTGAACACCAGCATGCATGCATGCATGCATCTCTCACTGCTTCTTGACCACACATGCAATGTGACCAGCTGCCCGCCTCAAGTTCTTGCAACCATGACTTCCCTACCATGATTGACAGGACCCTTAAACTGCAAAGACAAAAAACTCTGCCTTTTCTGGTTAGTTTTTATAAACTTGGCACAAACTGAGACATACCAGGAAAGAGGGCACCTTACTTGAGGAATTGCCTTCATTACATTGGCCTATGACTACATCTGTGGAACATTTTCTACAACAACAACAACAAAAAAAACACAA
Source organism: Alexandromys fortis (assembly GCF_014885135.2). Lineage (NCBI taxonomy): Eukaryota > Metazoa > Chordata > Mammalia > Rodentia > Cricetidae > Alexandromys > Alexandromys fortis. The sequence continues at coordinate 763,032 of NW_026068063.1, read as the reverse complement.
CAAAATGTGTATGGCTGTTTTGCCTGCATTTATGTCTTTGCACCATGTGTGCAGCTAGTGCCTGGGAAGGCTAAGAGAAGGCATCAGATGCCCTGGTACTGGAGTTACAGTTGGTTGCAAGATGTCCTATGGGTGCTAGGAAATGAACCTGGGTCCTCTTGAAGAGTAGCCATCACTCCTAACCACTGAAATCTCTCTCTAGCCCTAGGTGGGGCATTTTCTTAATTGTTCATTGATATAAGAGGTCCCCCGCCCCACTGTGGGCAGAGCTATCTCTCGGCAGGTGGGCCTGGGCTGGAGAAAAAAAGCTGGCAGAGCAAGCTAGCAAAAGCAAGCCAGAAAATAGTGTTCTCCTAAGGTCTCTGCTTCAGTTCCTGCCTCCAGATTCCTGCCTTGACTTCCCTTGATCATTGACTGTAAAGTGTGAGACAAAATAAACCCTTTCCTGTCCTAAGTTGTTGTGGGCCGTGGCATTTATCACAGCAACAGCAAAAGCAAACCGGGACATCATCCTTCAGGAAGTTGCTTTTCTCTGTTGTTTTGTCATAGCGAGACAACCAATACAGTCTGAGACTTAAAACTACGAGCGCCTGCAAGAAACAAACCAAGAAGGAATGTGGGGACCAGAACACATGGGCAGAGACACACACAAGAATAGCACCCGCTATTGCCGTGTCCTGTCTCTGCTCTACATCACTGCAGCCGCCCCCTACCTAGATGGTTGCCACCAATTCACAGCCAACACTGAAGCCCAGCAGACTGCCCCAGCAGACACAGGCTGCTCACCACGAGCCGGCACTGGTTGGGGAGGCTCTTGGTGGTCCATGTGGAGGTTGGGAGTTCACAGCTACTTCCTGTAGAATTATGATCTATATGACCTCCCATGAGTGTGCCTCTGAACACTGCCTTTAAACCAAGATTGGTAAAGCACAGACTCTTCTGAGAATATGGGAAAACCCCTGTCCCGTCACCCCCAGTAAGTGTATACGGACGCTTGCACACCCTGTCATTTGCCATGTTATTTCACGGAGTCCAGCAGTAAGAAACAACCGAGGGGTTTGGTGAGACCCGGGAGTCTAATCGCATGGGAACAATTCTGTCCGCTCCACTTCTGGGGTATAGAGGCTGTCTTCAGTATGATAGCTATTCACCTTGACATTTCTTTAAGATCCCACCTCGCTGTCATCTGGAGAAGTCTGCAAAGCTCCTCTAGAAGGGTTCTCCACTTGTCCGCTCACCTGACTCATCTCCTGGAGTCCCTTCTAGCGCAGTCCGGGAGATGCGCTATTTCCATTCATGTTCTAGTCTGCATTGATTAGAGGACAAGCGACAGTTCCACTGGAGACCTGTCTGCTCTTTCCATCTCGTTGCTATGACTCAAGGGACTTCCGCTCCCAAGCTTGTCATTCTTCACGACCACAGCCCTGAGCCCATCAGCTCAGAAACAGGGAGGGACAGCATCCATGAAAAATGCACCGCCGATCTTTTATTCATCTGTCTGTGCACTCAGCCGGTATTCAAGACCCAGATCCCATGCTCAGTGGCAGGATGCATTGGAGACAAAGGTCTCCATTCCGACGGAGCTCAGAGTAACTGGGAGAGGCAGATTGTCAGGGACTATGTCCTCAAGAGCATTCCAAGTGTCACCAAGGGAAACAAGGACCTATAACAGGAAGGAAGCTATGCAGGGGCTATGACTTGGACAGGCTGGTCCAGGTAAGTGTCTTGGTTAGTTTCTGTCAATTGAGAAAATGTTCCCGTCATGTTGGCCTGCAGGCAAATCGGTGAGGGCATTTTCTTGATTAATGGCTGACATTGGAGGGCCCTGCTCCCTGAGGATGGTCTCATCTCTAGGTGATGGTCCTGGGTGTTATAAGAAAGCAGGCTGAGCAAGCCAGTAAGTAGAGTTGCTAGGTCCTGCCCTGAGGTCTTGCTCTGATGGCCCTTCATGATGGACTCTGAGCTGGAAGATGAAGTAAACCCTTTCCTCCCTATCACAGCAAGAGAAAACAAACTAGGGCAGGTGTCCTAGCTAGCTTCAGCTGTCAACTTGACCCACATGCAGAGTCACCTGGGAAGAAGGCAGCTCAACTGAAGACTGACCTCCCGCAGACTGGCCTGTGGTCATGTCTATGTGGCATGCTCTTGGTTGCTGATTGACATAGGAAGGCCCGGGCCATTGTGAATGGTGCCATCCCTAGGAGGGGGGTGAAGGGGAGAGCAGCTTCCCCCCATCGTTCCTGCTAACGCTCCTGCTTGAGTTCCTGCCCTGATTCCCCTCAGTGATGGATTATTTCCCGGACATGGGAGCCAAGTAAACCCTCTCCTTCCCTAAGTTGTTGCACCATCCCATGGGTTGGGGGCCCTGTACTGAATAAAAAGGAAGAGCGCTGAGTACCAGCATCCATCTCTCTCTCTCTCTGCTTCCCCACTGTAGATTTAATGTGATCAGCTGTCTCATGGTCCTGATGCCATCCATGCCTTGCCATGACGATGGTCTTCATTCCTCAAAATGTGATCCAAAAGGCAAGCGAACAACAGCAGCAGCAGCAGCATCCTGGAGTTGCTTTTTATCAGGTATTTGTCATAGCCATGAGGAAAACAGTTACCATAGAAGGATGCTCAGGGAGGGGACGGTCAGCTGAGACTGGGAAGATGAGAAGGGGCCAGGTGTGGAAAGGAGGCCCTGGCTTGTGCTTGTTTAATCCCCGTGGCTGGGGCTCAGCTCCTGTGAATAGCCGCCAAATGCCTTCCAGTGTAGAACAAGCTGGTGCGGCTGAGATAGGAACCCGTTTCCGCATTTAGTGCCTGCTTCCTGCTGCAGTGTATGTCACGCCTCAGTGGCTGACAGTCCTGCCAGCATCCAGCAGAGTTTCCCGACAGGCAGCACCTCCATGTCAAAGAGTAAAGGGGTGGGCTCTCGGAGCCTGATAGAAAGCCATGGTGACAGACAGATCCTTGTGGGTCAGGTCCTCTGAAGGGATATGTCTACGCTAGCTCCATGGCTGGGCTTAGAGTAAAACTGAGCCTGGGTAGAAAAAGTATGTGTGTCTTTTCCAAGCTGATGGGCCTGGCATCAGAGGAGGGAAGTCTGTAGGTTTGGGCTCTGCTACAGAGTATAGTGTGGCTTCCTCTGTCGTCACTTCTGGCCTTGGCAGGCGTAGCGGTCAGCCTAATGTGAGAATTCTGAGGAATGCGTGTGCCATGGTGGTAGCCATGGGTTGAACTCAGCTCAGCCAAGTGAATGATCTTGGATCTGAGGATGCATCCTCCCTACTCACAAGGCCATGAAGCTGTGTCTCCTTTTACACTGTCACCAAGAATCCTTTCTCTGGCTTCCTTGTTCCTACATGTAGATGTGATCAACCACCTGCTAGGCAGAAACTGGCATCCATTGGCAACCACGTTGCTTCTTTCCCCTTGATTCTGAGAGATGCAAGAGCATTACAGAATAAGGGAAGGTCTCTCACACGCTCTATACCTTCACAACTTACACAAGGGCCTGACCTTGCCACATCAGATATGTGGGACAGGTAGAGTGTCAGACAAATATCTGAGAGAGAAATCCTGGGTTCCCCGGGAACACATGTCACCAGATCTGGTGACTAACCTTCTTGCCTATAAGGACTTCCTCTTCTGCAGCTCCTTTCTGTGGATGCAGCCCTCATCTTGGTCAAGGCCTTTCTCTCAGGCACCATGTGCTTCCCTGCTTCCCAGCCTGTAGGTCTCCACTTCCTTAAGGTCTAGTTTATGTCTTCCTGCAGGTTGAGGGATCCATAGAAAATACAAATCAGGTCACATTACTCCACAACTCCAAACTCTTCAGCAACTGCCAGGGAAGTGGGAGAGATGAAAATTTCACAATTCAAACAAAGCCTGCAGGTTTTCCCTCTTGAACTTAAATTTATAATTTTCATGAGAATCATGCATCTGAAGAATCATTGGGCCAAGGAGGACAAAAGATACATAGTGTAGAGCAAACAGGATCCACAGGCCAAGTCCAGCCATGCCCAATGGATAGCTTCCATCATGGGCACAGACTGGCAAGTCTTCAAATAAATGCCAACTTGAATCAAGACCAAGAGTAACACAGAGGTGAGCCCATGAGTACCAAGGGTGCCAGGACAATGGGTCTGATTTGGGGGCAGTTTAAAAAGACCATCATTTATAATGGCCTCTGTAAGGCAGAGACTATTGAACCAATTTTTACACCTGCTCATGCAACCATTTTATCCTGGCACACAGGAAGCAGTTCTGACAAACTGATGTCAGCAATCATGAAGCTGCCAATAATTTGTGACTGGTAATGAATCCTTATGTTTGACAAAGACATATTTTAATGTAAACTTGATCAAAGCCAAGACTAACTCTCCTGTTCTTTGATTTCTAATGAGAAAGTAAGAATGAGAAGGAGGTGGGGTTGAGACTAATGTTGGGAGCTAGGGATGTGGGATTAATACATTGACCAGTGGGTCTCTTAGGGGGTCATTGTCTCTGTCTTCAGAACCACCAATGAATGAATGGACCTTAAAATTCACTGAAGGGGGTGTGTAGCTGGCTGAGCCCAATGCCACTGTACTTTGCTCCCTCCAACTCCCCACCAGCCCTTTGTCCCTTGTCTTCCTCTGTTGTAGAGGCTGGGAAATGAAAAGTGGGTGTTCAGCCTCACCGAAAGCCAGGGCTGGCCGAGCGACACAATATGCCACTGTGATACCATAGACATTGAATCCTGCTATTCTGCTAAGAGCAGATCGACCCCACAATCTCCCCACAATGCTTGATATATTCCCTGGCTTTCTGTAAACATGGCGTCTGCAACCAGAGCACAGCGCTAATCGCTTTACCAAGGCAACTGTCAGAGATGCTCCAGTGAGCCACAGGGAAGCTGGCCTGCCATGGATGCCTCACCAAGCACCTCCCCTCACACACACACACACGCACACACACACACACACACGTTGCTAATTGAGTGACTCAGCTCTTGTGCTTTTACTTCTGGATAATTCTGAGACCTACATAGCCTGCCAACGTACACAAGGTAGAGAGAGAGAGGAGGGGGGAAGGAGAGGGAGAGAGAACAATAGGGTTCATCCCCTGAGAATGAAGTGCACAAACTCGGCCCCACATTATTGCAAAATTCTTGGGTAATTTCCAGTTGAACACAAGAGCTATGAACAGCTGTGCACAGACAGGCACCAGTGAGAGCAAGGCTTGTGTTTACTGAGCCTGGACTTGAACTAGGCTGGTGTGGGTGGTCTCCTATTTAGAAGGCAGGACAGACCCACTAGAAATGAGCCGGGCTCGCAGAGGTGACTGTCTCTATGCAATGTGGTGTCCTCATGTGTCTGTGTGGTGGGGAACAAGAGCAGGGGGAGTCCATGTTTCTGGCCATGTGTGGGAAGAAGGCAATGCCTGCAAGGAAGGCAACAATACAAGGAATGAATGGAACTGAGTTACTGCAGGCCAGGGACTTGAGCACAGAGGTCAGGATGATAGAGGGGAGGCAGGGGGACCAGCAGGAGCAGACAACCACAGCTCCCCCACTCCCATCCAGCACCTTCACACTCACAAGGCTGAAGAAAACAGGTGCACAGGGGACATGGCAGCTCAGCTCATCCATCAGGAGCGGCTGCTGTAGGCGTAGAGCACCAGTGCAGACGCAGAGGAAAAGAGATGTAGCAGGAGGCAGGCACCCATCCATCACCCCCACCTACAGGCCCAACCCGGTGTCACACCTCCTCAAGGAGGCAGAGAGAGGTTGGTGGGCAGGTAGCTTGGGGCAAGTCAGATCCCCCAGGGAGTCCTCCCATCAGCTTAGCGCCTGCCTTCAGTCCTGAATGCCAATCATTCACGCCAGATGCACCTGCTACCCTGATGGAGGGCCGTACCCACCCTTCACCTCTGTTCCTCTTCCCAGACTGCATGATTATCTAGGACAGGCCCTGGAGGGTCTGCAGGCAGAAGATGCAGTCAGGCAGCTTTTCCCAAGGCCCTCCTAAGGGAACCTCCAGGATCCCTGCTCAGCCACCTGGGCCCTAGAGCCGCTCCCCAGGGCAGCACGACAGTGACAGATCAGCTGGACAGAGCAGACCCCAAGGTGAAGGGCGCTGCTGCCTGTTCTCACTGCTCCAGAGATGGGGTGGCAGAAAGCTCCCCCAGCTAGCACCACTAGCGACAGGTAGAGAGATAGAATCATTCCTTGTTCTGCTTCAGCCTGATTCCATGCTGCTATTGCAGTCACCCTGATGCCCCGTCTCAGCCCTAGTCCAGCTGTTCCCTGTGGCTTTATCATTTCAAACGTCCAGCTGTTTCTCTGCAGGCTGCATCAACATAAGCCATCTTCAGTGTGGCCCCAGCAGTCCTAGTGCAGGAGACACCCTATGGTGTGTGTGTGTGTGTGTGTGTGTGTGTGTGTGTGTGTGTGTGTGTGCATTTGTATGCAGGTGCATGTGTATATACACATGTGTGCACATATGTGTATTGGGGTACCAACCTTGGTTGTCATTCCTCAGGCAACATCTACCTCAGTTTTTGAGACAGGGTCTCTCACTGGCATGTTCTTTTATTTGTTGTAGTTGGTGGTGGTGGTGGTGGTGTATGTGTGTGAGAGAGAGAAAGACTGCAGGTGCAGACATACCACAGCATGTGTGCAGAAGTCAGAGGACAACTTTTGGAATCAATTCTCTCCTTCACCATGCATTCACTGCAGGGATCAAACTCAAGTCAGGCCACTGGGCTTACATGGCAAGCACCTATATCTACTGAGCCATCTCAACTGGCCCTCAATGTCCCCTGTAGAAGAATAACCTTAAGACAGGTAGCTTAGTTGATAGAGAGCATACCTGACATGCACAAAGCCCTGAATCCCATCTTCAGCACTGCATGAAGTGGCTTGGCAGTACTGGTGTGTAATTTTAGCACTGGAGAGGTAGAGACAGGAGGATCAGAAATTCAAGTTCACCTTCAGCTCCATAGTGAGTTCAAGGCTAGCCTGGGCTACGTGAGATCTTAAAAAAACAAACAAACAAGGAACAACATAGGAACCCAGGGCTTTCCTCATCATCATTAACTCGATTCAGCTTTGACCAGAAGGGGGTTTTGTAGCTCAAGAAAGAATTTAAAACTTGGGGATTTGACAGAATGCCTCAATACTGTCTGCAGATCCAGAATGGTAGCTTCAGGCCATAGGGAATTAGTTGGTCTGAAAAGGCTGCTGCCCAATTAATATTCCATGAAAGGCACACACAGATGGGCTTTGCTCGGAGGGCCAGGTCCTGGGCGATACTGATACTGCTGATTGTGTTTCCCGCCCCATGTCCTTCTTTGCCTTCTGAACCCCTTCACTCTATTAGCTACCCAGAGAACAGATTAACTCACTTGTTCGACTTCCATCCAAGCAAGGGAAGGTGAGAGTTCCAAGGGGGGAATCACAGAAGCAGCCTGCAGCTTCCAGCAAGGTGATTCTCTGGTCCCTCGCCTCCCCGGCACCCCATTCCGACAGTACCATGCATTTTATCCCTGGCTGAATCTTCCCAAAAGGTCTCTAGGTGGCTGCAGTTGTCAAGGCCACCTCACCGAGGTAAAGGAAGCCTGGGCTCCTGGGACAATAGCGAAGAATCTGGAAGAGATGGATGCACTGCAAGCTGGCCTGACTTCAGTGCTGAGATGGGTCCCCTGGGCTGAGGGTATGCTGTACGTGGCTCCTGCTTCTTGTAATAAGGTCTCCAAGCAAGAAGAATGTCTGGAGCTCAGAGGCTCCTGTAGCTACGTGAAGAGGGGTCTCTGAGTCATGCAAGAAATTAGATCATCCTATTCAATATGCGTTCCCAATGCAGCAGAGCTACGTGATGATACTTACGCGAAGTTGATGGTTAAACACCCTGGGGTTGCAGGTGCTCATGAGAAATCTGACTTGTTCACATCAATAAGACAAGTGGACCCCTGGCCCAAGTCGTGTATCTCAGGTGGGAATTATAATAATGGGTGATTTTTCTATCTCAATCTAAAGCTCTTTGCTGGTGGTTCCCATGGAAGTACAGAACAAGAGGTTGCCTGTGCCTGTCCCAACTAGTAACAGAATCACAATTAGGGGTTCCAGATAATTATCTACAAAGGAAACAGTACCTGGGACAAACGGGGGGGGGTATCCAAATTGTATTCTTAAGGTATCAAACATAGTTTTCCTGGGCTAGGATTTAGCTCAGTTGACAAAAATACTTGTCTAGAGTGCAGTGTACAAAGCCCTGGATTCTATCTCTAGCAACTCATAAACCAAGCATGGCACCTGCCTGCAATCCTAGCCTTGAGAGGATAGAGACAGGTGGATAAGAAGTTTAAGGTTATCCCTGGCTATACAGAGAGTTCAAGGCCAGCCTGGGATATGTGACCACACACACACACACACACACACACACACACACGGTAATATATATGTGCACATATGAGAGCGGGGAATTACTAGGGGTAGGGGTAAGGATTAGGGTCTTAGAACCAGGGTCATTAGCTCTTTGGGGGTCTACCCTGACTTTTTCTTAAATAGTCCCATGGCCCAGGCAAGCTGAAACTATCAGATACCCTTAGAGAAACTATGTTCACTGGACCAGTTCCCAGTGACTGTCCGTGGGAAACTCTAGTGCTCCCATAGGTACCTTGACAGTGGGACCAGATCTCTGTCATTCGCTTCTTGATTTCCTGTATCAAGATCTCAATTTGGTTATGGAGGCATTTAGTAAGCATTGCTTGAATTAAGATGACAGAGAGCGTACTTAGGTCCCAGTGATATAGAGGAAATGCCAGGGAAAGAAAAGGAAGGGATGTCTGTGTACTAGAATGTTCCAGCTCCTGGGTAATGGATTATTTTCGGAAACCTAGGAGGTAAGATTTAGGAGAGAGCATGCTCTGCAGGAGCTGGTACCCTGCAACAGGCATGGGGGTCGGTTCTGGTACTTTTGACCTTACTGTGTGCCTGTCTCAAAGGGACTCAAAATAACCTCACTCCCTAACCACCACCCATCATGCTGGGTGCCACCTTTCCAGCCCTGTTAACTTGCTCTCACTGCCTCCTGCCAAGCAGAGCCCGGGGCCCTGAGTCATACCATATGAAGGCAGTCCTGAAATGGAACCCAGTTCTCAAAGGCACTGACATCCCTTTCCTTGGGCAGTCCTGCGGTGTGCCTGGAAGCAGACACATGTGCTGAATCATCCCCTGCAGCTGCCACTGATTAAACACTGCACGTGTACATCACAGCTGTCTCCATCCTCCAGGCTCAGAGAAGAGACGGAGCTGGGAGATGTGCTGACTTAAGAGGCAGTCGTGTGGGGATGACCCAGTGGAATGGCTCCTGGGTTTATATTAGACTCAAGGGGGACCTTTGGACAAGGTGTGGCAGTACATTAATAGCTCATTCCAGAAATGCACATTGACACTGGCTAGTTGTGTCTTTGAAAATCTTGGTTTCAAGATCAGGTGGGACCATATAGTCTCAGCTTAGGTTTTGACAGAGTCTCCTCCTCATCATGACTCCATACTGCCCCTGAACTTGGACAGGTTGATTGCTGCTATGGAATAATCCTCTTATACACTGTAAAGATTTGTCACTCAAATTGGCTTACTAAAATGCTGATTGGCCAATAACCAGGCAGGAAGTATAGGCAAGGCAACCACTCTAAGGATGATGGGAAGGAGAAGGGAGGAGTCAGAAGTCACTAGCCAGACATAGAGGGAGCAGGAGATGAACATGCCATGCATTGATAAAGGTACCATCACATGGCAGAGCGAAAATAAGGAACATAGGTTAATTTAAAATGTAAGAGCTAGTTAGTAATAAGCCTGAGCTATCAGTTGAGAATTTATAATTAATATAAGCCTCTTTGTGGTAAGCGGCTGCCAGGCATTTGGGAATAGGTGGTTGGGACAGTAAACATCCAATTACAGATTGCTTCAGTACCATGCTCTATAAAATGGGGATAACAAATGTGTTTGCCTCCCAGGGTCATGACGAGTCTTGGGGAGACTGTGCTGTGATATCTTTGCACATTACTGTGGCACACATGGGTTGCTATATCACTTAATAAATAATATGGCTTCCTAGAGTCATAGTAGAAAGTTCTGTAAGCTGGAAGGCTTCAACTACAGGTGTATATGACCTTAAATGGATATTAGATGTCCAAGATCAAAGTTTGCAGAAGGGTCCTCGCTGCAAAGGGCTGAAAGAATAAACACGCCCATGCCTCTAACTCATGGTGGTGGTTGGTCTTTGGTGGTCAGTCAGCCATGTGTGGTGTTCCTTCCAGATTTATACCATTGTCTTTAGATGACTGCCTACCTGGGAGCTCTCTGTATCCAAACTTCTTTGCACACAAAGCTATCAACTACATCAGTTGGAACCCCTCACTCTACCATGCCCTTATAGTAAGAAGTAACAACTGTCATGACTCTGTTTCCAAGGATGGTCTGCAGTGGCATTTCAACTGTATTTTAATAAAGCTTGCCTGAAGATCTGAAAATAAAACAGCCCCACTGGTCAATCTTATGGACCAGGTAATGATAACGCACACCTTTAATCCAAGTAACCACACTAGTTTGCCACAGAAACCGGGTGGTGCATGCCTTTAATTCCAGTGGTACATACCTTTAACCCCAGCCATGGAAAGAATTATAAGACAGGAGGAAACAGCTCACAGACACAGTATCATTTTGAGACTCCTGGAGACAAGATCATCATTTCTGACTGAAGTCAAGGTAAGTAAGAGCCAGTGGCTGGCTGCTTTGCTTTTCAGATCTTTAGGTTGAATCCTGATTTCTCTCTCTCTCACTTTTATTAATCATGCTTCATTTTCGCACCCAACATGAGGTGGTACAAATTTATTATAAAAGCCATTTCCCTGAGGCACAGGCCAGAGCTAGACCCAAACCTAGCCACCTGGGTTTGGGAGAAAAGCTAGTGCTCCCAGCTCCCATCTGCCCTGGCCTAGCTTCCACGTAATGATGTAAAATACACAGAGAATCTGGATACTATATGTTATGAAGTATTGCTGTTGAATTGTTTGACTGCTGAGGAAGGAGCAACAGCTGCTAAAAGACATTTAATCATAAATGCTGCTGGATAAATCCAACCTATATATTTTGTAAATGCCTTGATTTCAACATTTAAGTAAAAAAGGTATTTTATTTTGGAGAAGAGGTTTTGCTTTTGTTTTACAGGAAGTGAGAGGCTGTGGATTCATTCTGGGTTAAGAAAAATAAGGGTTTTTTTTCAAATACTACTACTGTGATTAGGTTTTATTTTAAGAAATGAATAACAGTCTATATAAAATGTTTTTGCCTTTGGGAAGTATTTCACACTTATAAAGGAAAAGGTACTTAATATTGAACATTTCCCTTGTTCGATGTTTCTAATGTTTATCTGGGTTTTGTGTAAGTCCCATAGTCACTGAGCAGTTTTGAAAGGTAGGCTTCATGACCGCTTTGACTTCATTCTTTGAAATGACATGACAAATTATTTTATTCAAATTATAGTTTCCAAAATAGAGGGTTCAGTGCCAGTCATCTCTGAAAGCTTTGATACCCTTTCAGAACCACAGTTGCTGGGATGAAGATTTCAGATGGCTTTGGTGTCATCTGGGCCTGAGAGAGCAAATGATGAAGCACAATTGTAGGAGTTGTTCAACACCTTCCGTGTGAACTGCGTGAAGGAGTCTGTTTTTAATTATATATGTGCCTTTCTCAAGAGGCCAGAAGAGGGTGTTAGATCCTCTGGACTAGAGTTACAGGTGCTTATGAGTTGCCTAAGGTGGGCACGGGGAACTGAACTAAGGTCCTTAGCAAGAGTGGTGAGCCTTCTTAACCGCTGAGTCATCTCCAGCCTTCCTATTAAACTCTTAAAATTAGAGCTACATAATGCCTGGGAGTTAATTCAAAATAATTTAATGGGGGCAATGAGTATAAGTTAAGATGAAATGAAATGGACCACGAGGGAATAACAAAACAGAGAAATTGTCAGACAGGAATCCTTTACCTGACTTTGTCTGTCCCTGTGGAAAGCAATTTCAGTGTCACATGGGACATTGTGGCTGTATTATAAAAAGATAAACATTATCACTCAGAAACAACACTGGTACATTTATGTATAAAATGATAGATGTCTAGGATTTGCTACAAAATTCAAACTTGTCTTTATAGAGACAAAATGAAATCTACCATATTGTCCATTCTTGAAGCCATGTACTAAACATGTGAGAGATTTTATATTAATTTTTTCTACTTTTTGTTTGATTGAAATTCTCACAATAAAAACTTTAATGTAGGAAACAGAAAAAAAGGAATTACTTCCTAAAGCCTGCTGTATAAGTCTCCTAGAGTGTTCATAGCTAAGACAGACAAAGAGACACCAATAAGGAAAGCCACAAGGCAATCACGCTGATAGCCATAAGCTCAGAAGTCTGGAAGCAAATCTAATGAAATGTTAGCAAATTCAGCTCAACAATGTGCATCAACACGATGTAAAAGAACAATGAAAGGTTGTTTCAACATTAGAAAATAACCATGTACGTTACAGATGGAACTGAATTCAGCTGAATTCAGTCTTGTTCGAACAGTTACTGAAGTCCTAAGTCCCAGTGTCCATGCTGATGACATTATTTGGGAGTCAGTTATTACAGACCTCCACACTAAAGCAAGGCCATGAAGGAGAACCCTAACCTTATACTACAGGTGTCCTTGTACACGGAGGAAATGTGCAGAAAAGGTGACAATAAGATGAGGGTTCAGATAACCATCTATAAGGTGAGATGACTCTCTCGTCTATGCCAGTTAACAAAGCCAACTGGGATGCCCACCTACAAGACCATCTTAAAGATTTCTAACCTCTTTACATAAAATAATGGTTGGCTAAGAGTTCAGAGAATCAAGCCCAAGAGACCACCCAGACCCTGGTATAGTTTGGATATGAAATATTCCTGCTGGCTCATAGGATTTTGGGTGTTTTTTTTTTTTTTTTTTTTTTTTTTTTGGTGGTGGTGGTGGTTTTTGGAGACAGTTTCTCTATGTCACAATCCTGGCTGTCCTGGAAGTCACTTTGTAGACCAGACCGGCCTCGAACTCACAGAGATCAGCTTGCCTCTGCCTCCTGAATGCTGGGATTAAAGGCACGAGCCTCCACCACCTGACTATGTGTTTTAATTTGTTCTCCAGGTGGTAGTGCTATTTTGGAGCACTACCTCAGAGCAAGACGCATGGCTGGCAAAATTGGGTCATTATTGGCAGGCCTTTGAGGGATACAATCTGGCTCTGCATCTGACCCAAGCTCTTTATGTCCTGGTTTATCAAGTTGTGAGAAGCGACTGCCTCACAAGGCCACCACCATGGATGGAGCTGAAGCCATGGATGGGGATGCTGCCATGAATGGGGATGTTGCCTTGGATGGGAACGCCGCCATGATGGAGATACTGCCATTAGTGGAAAAGCTATCATGGGCGAAGCTGCCTTGACTGTCATGCCTTTCTTGCTATTATGAACTTCAGCCCCTGAGACCATAATGAAAAATATGAACTCTTCCTGCCTCTAGTTGCTCCTGTCAGGTATCTGGATACAGCAATAAAAAAGTAGCTAAGGCCAGTTCTGTGCAGCCTGTTCACCCCATTTACAAACATCATTTCTTTCCAATGCTTAGTAAAGGCTATGCAATGTGTCTCTGCATGGGTGCACCAGGCAAGTAATCACAATGCTCTGGCAGCATTGCCCACAGAAGCTCTGCAAGGTAAAAATAAACTATGATCTATTGAACAATGAATTCTAAAGAGATGCAAAAGAATGGCCTTAGACATATATCTATGGAGATGAATGAATTCAAAAACATAATATAGAGATCAATAAGGAGCAAAGGACATAAAAGTATAATTTCATTGACATAAATGTTAAAATCATATATAACTAAATAATGTGTTGTTTGGAGACAAATACACACACACAGTATTAACCTTAAGGCTCTGGTGTATATTAAAAATCACCTGAAAAGGTTTTTATAATCCAATTAGTGCGTTTCTCTCCCAGAGATTCTTACTAAGTACACGTGAGAGTGGATGCTGAGAACCTGTGCTTCCCACAAGTGTCTAGGAGGTGCTGAAGCACCTGGTCCACAGACTGTGTTCTGAGGATCACTACTGCAATGCAACACATGGAGCTGATACATGTAGAACACTGGACAATGGTTCACAGTTGAGGGAGAGGGGTAACTAGGAGAGAGTGCAAAAAGGCTTTAAGACATCAGTGACACAGGGGCTGAGGAGACATGTCAGTGGTAAAGCACTTGCCATGCAAACATGGGGACCTGGGTTTGGATCCATAGACCCTGTGTAAAAGCCATGAGCGCTTTGGTCCTCCTATAATTTCAGCCCTTAGGAAGTGAAGACAAGGGATGCCAGGGCAATCTGGCTAGCTGGACTAGCTAAATGAGCTAGTTCCTGCTTCATAGGAAGGACTTTCCTTATTTCATGAAGTGGAGAGCAATTAAAGAAGATACTTGATATCAACTTCCGATCTACATACACAACACACACACACACACACACACACACACACACATTAGCACACACCGAAAAATAACTTTAAAACTTAGTACTTAAGATGTACATTTGCAGGGCAGTCATTTCTTAAAATACAATCTGTTTAAAATTTAACAAGGTAAAACAGAAAAGCGTCCCATAGGGCCCTTCTATGACCTCCTTTCTCTTTGTTGAATCATCTTCTACCCTTTAAGTAGTAGAACATTAAAGACAAAGGAAAAGAAGAAAAGCAAGAGAAGATAGTAAGTAGACCACTTGCTGAGCTCTATCTAGATTCCACCTGGAACTCTCACCTATGGCTTCTGACGTTGCTGAAATTTATACACATTGACCCTGTTTTGAATATAAGGAAAATGAAGAGTAAAGAGAGACACAACTAGCTCAAAACATCATGGCTTATATATGCTGGAGTTAAAATTTAAACTCAGCTTAGAAAGGTAAGTCAACTTTTAGTCCTTGTACTTCAGTTCTCTGTTAATATAGCAAAATACTTGAGGCTGGTACACCATAAAGAAAAACACCAGACTAGGTGGCTCAGCTGTTAGGAGTGCTTGCTGCTGTGGGATAATGCTATTGTACACTATAAAGATTTGTCAATCATATTGGTGTAATAAAACACTGATTGACTAGTAGCCAGGCACAAAGTATAGGTGGAGAAACTACACTAGGAGAATTCTGGGAAGAGGAAAGGTTCAGTCTGTAGTCACTAGCCAGACACAGAGGAAGCAAGATAAAAATTCTTCACTGATAAAAGGTACCAAGCCACGTGACTAACATAGACAAGAATTACGGGTTGATTTGAGTTGTAAGAGTTAGTTAATAATAAGCCTGAGCTAATAGACCAATCAGTTTATAATTAATATAAGCTTCTGTGTGTTATGTTGGGACTGAATGGCTGTGGGACTGGGCAGAACAGAAACTTCCATCTACAATTTGCAGTTCTTGAAGAGGACCCAAGTTTGGTTCTCAGCATCCATATCAGTGTGCTCACAAATGCCTTAATTCCAACTCCAAGGTATACAGTGCCCTCTTCTGGCCTCTATGGGCACCTTCACACACATGATCAGACATACACAAAAATATATGAGTAAAAATAAAGTTAAAACAAATACATAAGTGTTTAATAAGTCACATAGGTAAAAATAAAATAAATACTAAACTAAAATCAAATTTCAAACCTCAAGTCAATAGATTTTAATAGACTTATACAGCTGAGATAACCCAGCTCTTGGGGTGATGTTTATACGTAAATAAATGTGTAATCCAGACTATTTTGCCCAGTCACGGGAGATAGTAGAATGTTATCATCATTAGTCCACTGACTTCGCTTGGCTTTGAATGGGAAACTAATGTGGGTTTAAGAATCTGTCCACCTAAGTTGGGGCAGAGCCAAAATTGAGGGTGGTGTATGTTAAAATGTTCTCAGCAAGAAAATCCAGTAACCTCGAAATACAGAGCATTAAAGATGGAGGTGATGTTGACAGTGGAGCTATTTTTCTTATCATGTACAAAATAATCACTCCTTCTTAAAAGGATTGTAATAATGAGACATGCAAACATCTATATTATTGCATTTTGCATTTACAAAAATATTTATCCCAAGGCAATGTTTGTAGCTCAAAATCCCTATCCGTTCTCCATGTTCAAAAGCAGGCAACAAAGTCCTATGAATCACACTGGTTGACACAGCTTTTGTGTATGCTAGCTCGGGTGTGTGAGGAAGGGAGGAATGAATAGGAAACGCAGCCCTCTAGCCCTCCCAGATGGGACAACTTCATTTGATGGCAGCAGGAGATGGCTTTTGATATGACTACAGAATGAGTTTTTATAATTTGCATTCTGAAAGATCTGTTTTTTCCACCTAAGTGCTTCTACTTGGCGGGCCCTTTTCTCTGAAGCCAGAGAGAATAATACAAACACTTCTGAAGCTTTCAGAGTTAGACAAAGACGCTGTTTGCAGACAGATAATCTCAGCTGTGAGAATAATGAAGAAAGGATGGAGAAGGGACTGGATGTACCAGTGGGATGACTCAAGGGAAGGAAGAAGGCTGGGGACTCTTGGTCCTTAAGAAGACTCTTGATGGCCACCTTCTGAGACGTGAATACTAAAGAGTAATTTTGTTCCTCTATAAAACTTTTCTTGCTTTGCATTCTGTGTTGAGTTTTTACTATAGGTTATATATGGTCTTAGTTTGTGTTTCTATTTCTGTGAAGAGATAACATGACCATGACAACTCTTATTTTTTAAAAAAAAAACAACATTTAATTGGGGTTGGCTTACTGTGGTTTATTTAATTCATTATCATGATGGTGGAAAAGCATGATGGAACACAGAAAGACGTTGTGCTGAAGAAGGAGCTAAGGGTTCTACATCTTGATCCACAGGCAGCAGGCAGAGTCACTGCGTGCCACGCTAGGCATGGCTTGAACATATATGAAACCACAAAACCAGTTTCCACAGTAACATACTTCCTCTAACAACACCACAACTCCTAATAGTACTACTTTCTATAGGCCAAAAATGCAAACACATGAGTCTATGGGGGATCATGCCTATCTGAACCACCACATTCCACTCCCTGGCCCCATAGGCATGTAGCCATACCATGATGCAGAAGTGTGCTCAGTCCCCATAGTCTGTAACAGTCTCAAACTTGCTTAAAAGTTCAAAGTCTCTTCTGAGACTCATGCAATATCTTAACTGTAGTCCCCTGTAAAATCAAAATTAAAAAAAAAGCAGATCACACACTCCCAACATACAGTGGCACAGGACATGTGTTACCATTTCAAAATGGAGAAAATGGGTCATAGTAAGGAAATACTGGACCAAAACAAGACCAAAAACCAGCTGGGCAAACTCTAAATTCTGCATCTCCATGTTAGATGTCAAAATGCCCTTCAGATCTCCAACTCCATCCAGCTTTGTTGACTGTAACACATTGCTTTCTCTTGGGCTGGTTCCACTCCTTGTTGGTAGCATTCTTCAGCAGTTATCTCACGACTCTTGGAGTCTCCACAGCAATCCAGGCTTCACCTTCACAGCTTTACACAACGGCCTCTCTGGGCCTCTATGGAGGGACACCCCTGACACACACCTAATCTCAGCAACTTTCTTTAGCCACAGAAGGAGATTCCATAGCCGCTTTCTTGTATCCTTGATGCTAAAGCCAGAACCACCTGGCCAAAACTATCAAGTTCTGCTGCTTGCTGGGGCTGGAACATGGCCCCCTTGTTCGATTACATCTATGCCAGCTTCTGTTTTCAATGGTTTACCGTCATTGCCTTAGCTGAAATGTCCTGGAACTCACTCTGTAGACCAGACTGGCCGCAAACTTAGGGATCTTCCCATTTCTGCCTTCTGGGTGCTGGGATCAAAGGTGTGTACCACTATGCCTGGACCTAAGCTGTTCTTGAATTCCTTTTCAGAAGATGGAAGCTTATCTGGGTAGAGTCTTATCCTGAGGTCACCACTCCCTAATTTAGTCCATTTCTTAATCTGTTTATTTCCTGGAACACAGGACTTAGCTCCCTTCCACTTCCTGGTGCCCCTTTTCTCCACAAATTGTACATTTCGTAGTTTTACTTTCTCAGTTTGCTCCCTTCCTTATAAATCGTGGTAAGAGTCAACACTAGTAGCTGCACTACAGAATCTATCCTAGGCAGTTTTGAGATTTCCTCTGCCAGTGCAATTAATGCAAAACTCTTCACTTTAGCTTCAGGCAGGGTATGTGGACAAGGGCAAAAAATAGCCACATTCTTCACCAAAATATCACAAGAATGTCTAGGCAACATATTGAAGTTCTTCTCTGAATCCCCTTGAGCCAGTCCCGCCCACAGTTCAAATCACCCTCAACACCACTGTCTTCCATGTTCCTATGAGGATGGCCCCTTAAGCTCACTTAAGACGTTCAACTGCTTCTTTAATCCACAGCCCCACAGTCTGTAATCCTCCAAACAAAAACACGGGCCAGCATATCAAAGCAATACCCCAGTCCCTGCTACTAACTTCTGTCTTAGTTAGAGTTTGCTATTGCTGTGAAGAGACACCATGACCACAAAAACTCTTCTCAAAAAGGAAAGCATTTCCTTAAGGTGGTAGCTTATGATTTCAGAGGTTTACTCCATTATCATGGTAGAAAGCAGAGCAGTGTGCAGGTGGATGTAGTGCTGGAAAAGGGTCTGAGAGTTCTGCATCTTTATCCACAGGCAGCAGAAGGGGACTACTGCATGCCACACTAGGCATAGCTTGAACATATGAGACCACAAAGCCCATCCCCACAGTGACACATTTCCTCCACACCTCCTAATAGTGCTACTCCCGATAGGCCAAGCATTCAAACACATGAGTCTATGAGGGTCGTACCTATTCAAACCATCACATATACTTTTAACTAAATTATAATCAGATGTTTTCTATAGGACTCATTTTTCTATTGCTGGGGAAGAGGGGAAGTGTTGGGAGAGGCATTCATTGGCTTTAGTTTTTCCCAAGAGTTGGTGCTAACTACAAAGGCCAGTTTGAACTACATGCTCCTTCTGGTCAGTTGCTTTGGCCACAGGTGTCGTGCTGGTTTGACTGATAAAAGTCCATCCTAGGCTGAGGTGTTTGAACTCTTGGTCCCCCATTGTTCTTTACATCCATTCCAAATCTGTGGGGGGACAAAGCAGAGAAAGAGGCAGCTTCCAGGGCAGTGAGGCTGTGCCATCCCTAGAACAAGGATAGGCATTAGTAAGTGAGGCCACAGCTGCCAGCCTTGGTCTCCTACGGAGCTGGGTTCACACTCCAGCTCTGGAATCCTGAGACCCTTGTGTGTGATTTCCACACAGCCATTCTTTGTTGAGGGCTAACTGCAACCACAATATGGCACTGTAATAGTGAATTTTCATCCATTTTATAAAATAAATAAATAAAACACATCCTTTGGATGATCGAAGAATTTTGTGACTCATTATGTCACTTTTTTTTTAGAAAAATTGCCTGAATCGTGGATAATTATATCTGTAAATGAAACTGCTAGGCCTTTATTATTAGAACCAAGATGCAAAGGTCATGAGCATCATTATTGTGCGTGTGCGTATGACGGGTGAGCACAGCTAATGCTATGTTGGAGGCACCATTCTGATCTTAGAACCCAGCATGTAGGTCCCAACACCTTCCAAAATAGGAACAACAGCCATCAAGGACCTGGCCCATAGTTCCAGGGTCAGGAAAGTTCCTAAATATACTGACCTTGGTTCTTGCTGACCAGAGTGTTTCAACCAGATGTGGGTTTTATACATAAAAGACAAAAGATGGTGCGGCTCCTGGATGTATGGTTTGACAATGTTGCCCTTGCAGCCACTGGCTGACAGACGATATAGACTTTCTATTCAGCTTGATATGCTGTGCTTTGCTGACCCTCCTGGAAGGCCGTACCCCTTCTGAATGAAGACAGGGGAGTGGATGGAGAGGGTTTGAAGGGAGGCAGGGAGAGGGAACAAGAGGAGAAAAGGATGAGAAACTGTGGTTGGTATAAAAATAAAAAAATTAAAAAGAGATTGGATATTTTAAGGAGCGGTGGTGGCGCACGCCTTTAATCCCAGCACTTGGGAGGCAGAGGCAGGCAGGCGGATCTCTGTGAATTCGAGACCAGCCTGGTCTACAAGAGCTAGTTCCAGGACAGGCTCCAAAACCACAGAGAAACCCTGTCTCGAAAAACAAAACAAAAAACAAAAAACAAACAAACAAAAAAAAGGTGTCTGTGTGTTTGGGGAGTGGCTCTCTCCTTCCACAGATGGTTCCTAAGAGATCAAACCCAGGTCATCAGCTTTTGGGAGCAAGTGGTCTTTTACTCTAATTTCTGTCTTGGCACCCTCCCCTTTCTTTTTTCCCTCCCTCCCTCCCTCCCTCCCTCCCTCCCTCCCTCCCTCCCTTCCTCCCTCCCTCCCTCCCTTCCTCTCTCCCTCTCTTCCTTCTTCCCTCCCTCCCTCCCTTCTTTTCTCCCTCCATTTCTTGGGAATTTATAACTTAACAACTGAAGCTTTTTAGTGATAAACGACCATATTGATTTGGGATTAATGGCTTTATGGAACAATAAAAATAGAGGGAAGAAAGGGGAAGGAGAGAGATAGACACACAGAAAGACACACAGAGAGAAGGAGATGGGTGGAGAGATAGCTAGACAGACAGACAGACAGAGAGACAGGCAGAGAGACAGAGAGACAGAGAACATATTACAGTAGAGAGAAGAGCTATGTTACCAGACCCGAGACACGGAAGCAGAGATTCTTGACTCCCAAGTGAACAGCTGGATCTAGCTTCTGTCTCAGAGACAGCACATGGGACTCCTTAAAAAAAAATCCCTCTTTTAATGTGTTAGCTTCAGCTAGGGTTAGTTCTTTATGTTCAAAGGTGTTTTAACCCCAATAGAGTGGTTGTGGGTCTGTTCACAGGCTCAACTCTTGTTCCGGTTGTCACGGGCTGAACTGTATCTTCCTACCCTCTAGAAAAACTTTCAAAGATTTAAGTCCTGAGTTCTAGCCCAGTACCTCAGTGGGTGGGTGTATTTGGAGACATGGAGGTATTGCTAAAAACCCTTCCCTGGGGAGGTGGGGAATGTAAAACCCTCTATCCTGCTTCCCCCCAGGTCCCATTGGCTAACCAAAGTTTGACTCCCTCATAGTTCTCTCACTCTGGGGAGCCAGTGAGTTTGCTGGGCTCACTTACAGAACTTCAGTGAGAGGCTACTGACAGCAACATGAGGGACCCCCAACGCAGCTGCACTGGGAAAGCCTCACCCATGACGATGATTCTTCCCCCATAGCCATGTAGATGGAGCCCCCTTCTCCTAATCTTACCTACCTATATACTGCAGCACCTCCCCTAGGTCCCGGGGCCATCTGCAGTTAGGGCAGAACAGTGGGTGGTAAGGTGAGGGTCCAATGACCCCTCCCTCACACCTCATTCTTCTCCGAGGGAATGTCCCAGCCTACAGGCTCGTTCTCCCAAGCAGGGACAGCTGACCACAGGAAGGTGTCCACAGGTCAGAGGACAGTGGCTCACAATAGAACGCTTTAAAACACCAGTCAAGATAAAGCAAGGTCACGAGAGGAGACTAATTCATGCCTGGTGGCCTTGTCAGAGGAGATTATTAGGATGCTGGCACACACAGAGGGATGCTGTGTGCCCACACATGCAGCAGACACCCCTTGCCAGCTAGGCACGGAGCCTTGGATGGTAACACTCCGCTGGACTCCAGCCTCCAGCCTGGGAGAAAATGGACTTCTATGCTGCATACTCCAGTCTGTGGTACTTTGTTCTCTCGGCCCTGGCAAACCCACCCAATAGCTGATCTTTCCTCACTGCACTATGGTGGGGCTTTAGTCCTTCCAGGCTGAACCTCATTTTCTTGGCTAACTGTGGCACTATTCAACCAGGCAGTGTTCAACTGAAGAAAGAGGAAGGAGAAAGTAAAGAGAAAGAGAGAGAGAGAAATCAAGACAGCATTAAAGGGTTGGTGGGACTAGATTTATATCTTCTATTATCCAGGAAAAATAGGGATATTGAGGGAGGAGAAAAAATAAAGAGCCCTGTGCAGAATCAGGGGGTTAAGAAGCTCATTGAAAGTATACAATGAACAAATTTTGAAACACACTGAGTTTTTTTTTTATCCAGCTGGTTACTGTGGACAACTGACAGAAATGGTGTATCTGTGGTAGAAGAGAATTCCTCAGTCACAGAGAGAAGGGGTCACTCTTCTTGAGAACTGACCATGGGCTAGGGGCACTGACTTTGATATATAATCAGCCCTCACGAGAATCTTATCAAATGCAAATTCACATCTGTAGCAACTACTCCAGAGATCCAAGACTTGGAGAAGAGGTGGACTTGGTCTGAAGGATTGATGATTCCAGAACTGGGGTCAGGACATGACTCTGAAGGACACCATGTCCGACTTCTGGGACTTTACTTTCTAACAGCCATCTTTGTTCTCCCATGACACAGCCTCATTGGTCCGTAGCGGCCTCTGCCTATAGCTTCCTCCAATGGTACCGGAGTGGGGTTGCCCCACAGCTGTCCGTGCGGGGCTGGGTAGCCACACTCTGGCCAAAGTTACTAAGTTACTGAGCACAGCAAACTCTTGGGTCAAGCGGCTCCCACTGTCAGCACCACCGACACTGGGTCTGGGGCAGAAAGTTTCAGAGCCAATGTCTTTTCCATTACCTAACTTGTTTTCCCCAGATAGCTGGCATGGGGTACTCCAGGCCAACCTCCGCTGAAGGGGACAGCCATTTCCAAGATCTCATCTGCTGTTTCCTCAACAGCTGCCCTGTCGCCTACCCTCAAGACATCTTTCTTCCCTTCCCCTTTATATCCAGACATACTTTTTTACAATTCTTCTCTCTACAGTTTTGTTAATTCTCCCTCATCCCTCTTTTTTTTTTTTTTTTTTTGCCTTGAGCCACAAGATTTACCACTGTCCCCCCATTCTAGATTCTTGTTTCTTCTCTTTTCTCCCCGTCCAACCTTCTCTCTGTTCCCTAGTGGGTGTTACTGGCTCACTCATTAATGAGTCTGTGTTTTGTACCAAAGTCTACATTCTTCTTTAATTTGTAAAAATCAATTTGAAAAAATTTTAAGACTTGTACGTATGATATACATATATATACGTGAGTGCCTCTAGAGGCCAGAAGTTGGCCCTGTGTGTCTTCCTCAACCCTTTCAACTTTTAAAAAGATACTTTATTTATTTTATTTCACGTGTATGAGTGTTTTGCCTGGATACATGTTCATGTATCACACGCGTGCTCAACACCCACAGAAGTCATAAGAAGGGGTCATATCCTTTGGCACTAGAGTTGTGGGTGGTTGTGAGCCACCGAGTGGGTTCTGGGAAACAAACACAGTTCTCTGCAAGAGCAGCAAGTATTCTTAACTCTTGAGCCATCTCTCTAGCCCCCCCCCCCCCCACACACACACCTTAGTGAGACATCTGGAGCTTACTGAGTCAGCCCAGCTGGCTGGTGAAGGAGTTGCAGGACTCCACCCCTCCATTCCTCCATTATGGATCACAATGTTTTTGTGTTAGGCTGTGATGTGATGTGCCCAGGTCCCTGTGCTTGCATAGCAAACATTAATAGCCATCTCCTAGGCCCTGCCATGTTCCATGTTCCTTATCAAAATGCTTCTTCCTTCTGTTTTTTTTTTTTTAAGGATGGGACCTCGCCATCTAACCCAGGTTGGCCTTGAACTCACAATGCTCTTGCCTCTGCTGCCCACGTGCTGGGATCCTAGGCCTATGCCACGTGCTCATCTGACTAGATTGCTCCAAGTGAAATGGTCACAATTCATCGCCTCAAAGCAGTCTTCAGGATCTTCCTGTCACTCACAGCCTTCCCTAGGGGAGTCCTTCCCACATTGGGTCCTTCTTTATCACTCTATTTCATGATAATTCAATTCCAGTCACATTTACATGCTGTGGTCCATCGGAAGGCGCTGGAATTGTAACCAGTTTCCATTCCATATGGCAATGTTGACGCCATTCAGAATGCAGAAAGAGATGGACACAGAGACGTGGAGACAGCTAACCAAGCCAAAGCGAAGACTCACTGACAATAACATCTCTTGTGCATGGCATTGTCATAGCAGGCAGAGGCAGCTCCAGCCTCCTGCCCAGGCATTTGCGCTTCAACATACTGGGAAACATTTAAAAAGCTCCCATTTGCTCCCAGCGCCTTAATGGCGGCGAGCCGGAGAGAGAGGCTTATGCTGACTCTCCCGTACTCTTTGAGAAACGATAGAAGTTGCTTTTTTAAATTAAGGCGGCCACACCATTGATAATTTAAACATTGCTGGCGTTCCGAAGCGCTGTGATTTGTAACGCTGGTTTAATTAATGCCTGCAACCCGGCTGTGAAAATTGGGACCTGCAATTTGTGAGTTACAGTAACTGCTAGTGTTTATTAACCTAGCAGGTCAAATCCCGCTTTCATGGTCTTGGATACACGTATATATCATCAGCCTATTAAACTTCAAGTTGAAAGGGGATGGGAGCGTGAAATAATCACCCACAGGTAATGTGCCACCCCTGAAAACAGAGGGAAGAGGAGAACATAAGCCTGCTTCCTTTCCTCTCTCCGTTAACCCCTTCCTCCCCACACCAGCCACTGGATCTTCTTGCTTCGGCCCCAAGGAAGCTATTATGGTAGTGCTAGCCTTCTGGCCCCTCACAAAACTGGATTATGGAAAAGTTGAAAGGTTTCTTCCACCCTGTTAACTTCTGTCCACACACTTGAGGGACGAGCTGTTTCCCATGTGCACAGTGGGGCCTATGATACAACAAGAACAGCCTGAAATCCACACTTGGCACTTGACACAGGGTCGGTAGACATTCTGAAACCCTGCCTACATACACACACTGAGAAAATATTCCAAAACATAGGACCAGAGTGTCCAGGATTCTCTCATAGATCACAGGAATGGAGCCCAATCAAGACATGGAATTCATCAGCTTCATACACATAGCATGCAGGTGCTGGAGCAACTGAACCACCTCCCCAGCCACTCCAGGGCTAGTTTTAATTTTATTTTGGCCAAGGCACAGCATTGGGGAAATGTTTCTCTCCGTGACTTTAATGGAGGAAAAGCTTGTTAGTTTATTCCAAATTCCAGTGATGGACACAGGCAAAGCACATGTCATTTATTCCTGGATAAAAAGGACTCGGGTGTGAGTGTCATATGTCAATCAACCATCCAGAGTTGTTATGGAGAGATCCACGAGTAGCTGAGACATCACCAGGGATGACATGGGACCTAACCCAAAGGTCAGAAGGCTTCATCAAGGAAGTGAACTTGAGTCTGTTGCCCATTTCCCTGAGAACTTGGGCTTGAAGTCCTCATTTCAGAAATGGGTTTGGTCATGCTATCCCAAAGGCTGTTGTAATGAGTAGATACAATATCGGTGCTACTTTTTCAAAGGATTCACAGTGCTCATGAACAGTCATAAGCAACACCAGTCAAAATGTCCCCATGGCTGCCAGCCAAGGGCTCTCTGGACCTCATAGCTTCCCACTAAGCACCCCAACCTTCCCCAGAATATCATTGTCTTATGAATACAGTGCTGGATCTTACTTAGCCCTCAAGGGTCTCTACAGACACCTGCAGATAGCTGTAGGAAAAGAAGAGCAGCCTAAAACTCTTTACTTATCCCCCCTGCCAATAAACTGATGGCTAACGGCTAACTGGGGTACATTTGGGATCCTGGTCCCATGAGAAGAGATCCCATCCAAAGAGTATAGACATTGTCTCTGCCTGGGGAAATTAAGGTCATGTGTACACACACAGTAGCACGTCTTGGTATAACTCTGTTTTTTGCTCTTTAAATTATGGAGGTAGATAAAACTTTCTATACTATCTGGTCTTATTTTATCATAAAGAGTAACTGTTAATCTGTGTCTTTGTGGAACAACAGCAAGGTCAGTGGGGGCTTGAGATGATTTTGTCTTGGCTGCACAATTTGGTTCAATATCTGTACTAAGTGTAGATAAAGGTACATCAAGCGGTAACTGCCTATCGTATCTATTTTTCCATCTGTCCATCCATCTATCCATTTAGCCATCTATCCATCCATCCACCCATCCATCATGGGACATAAAGAAGCTGCTCACATAAGGGCAAGGGCATAATTCAAACACAGTGACTTCATTGTAAAAGAAGCAATGTTGCAGGCAGATAAGTCCCAATCAAAAACATTTTATACTCGTTCTGTTGGAGAGTCCTGTCAGGCTGGTTGCTTTCAGACCGATTCACTAAGAGATAGAGTGAAAGTTAAGGAAGAAGCTAATCACCACCTGCCGTGCCTCTAGCTAGAGAGAGTCCTGGGTTCTGGTCCTGTTGGGTCACGGTGTCATCTTTGATGGATTACTTAACTGCTCTCTGCATCTGTTCCTGAAACACAAGGATGCTAGGGGACATGGGAAATCGAATTGGGCTGTTTAGAGAAAAGTCTTGCAGCTGCTACACTGAGGATAATATTTCTGATTCCTTGGCAGACTCGGATGGATGAAGCGGTTGGTTGTGTGCACTTCGGAAGGAGTGCCCTGCTGACAATCCCAGGTGATGCTCTGGGGACTTGAACGGACTTTGGGGTAGTTGCAGAGAGGTGTCAGTTTCCCCACTTTTACCACTGCTCTGCGTTTTGCTGTGTCTTGGGGCTTCCCCTCACCTTTAAGTCTGTAGAGATCCTGCCCGCAACTACGGCAGGCATGGCCATGCACAGGATACAGAGCAATCCTGGCATCTTCTCCCCACAGTGGAGCCATCACCGGTGATTAATTAAACCAAATGCTGGAGCGTCAGCATGTCTTCAGCCACCGCAATACCCTGGACCCCTTTTCTACTTTGGGCGACTTCGTTCTTTTACACCTGCTAATTTAAAATCATCAATGGTCACTGGGATGCTGCTGCCTGGGGCAAAATTCAACTTTACGCTTTGTATGGGAAAGAAAGCATCAGTGAAACTGAAAGGATCAACACGAATCAGGCCTGGGGAGAACACATAAGCTACATGAAGATAGAATACTATCATGCCAGCACATACATGCCAACATGGCATCCCCTTCTGATCACTCAGTCAGAAACTTGCCTCCGTTGAGATGTCTCTGATGGCTAATTATGATTGTCACCTTTATGGAATCTAGAATGATCATGGAAACAAACCTCTGGGCATGTCTGCGAGGGGCTTTCTGGATTGGGTTAACTGAAGCAGGAATGTGGGTGACTCTACCCTTCGGGCCAAACAAGAAAGAGAAAGAACTGAGCATTGGCGTTCATCTCTCTCTGCTCCTTGTCCATAGATGTGACAAGAACAGTTGCCTCGTGTTGCTTCCACAAGGCCTTCTGCACCATGCTGGACTGTACTCCGGAACTGTGAGCCAAAACGCACCCTTCATTGCTACTACAGAAAGGCAAGCTGCATACAATGACCGTAGCCTGGATTTATGCTGTGCAGCAGCTTTGAATGCTTGGGACAGAACTGGGGGAAATGGGAAAGAAAATTGAGTCATTTACTAAAGTTACGCAGGGCCCAAAGGAAGCCTTTATGGATTTCTTACAAAGATTGATTTCAGCAGGAAATTGAATGATACCAAATTCAGAACTAGACAAATAATAATTGAATCTCTGGCTTTTGAAAATGCCAATTCTCTATGCAAGAAGATAATTAGACTGTTAAAGGCAAGGCCAGCACCTTTGGAGGAATGGATCTGAGATACAATTAATATTGAATCTTATGAACATGATGATGCATGGATAGGAGAGGTGATTTCCAGAGATTTGAGGAAAAAATCAAAATGTCAACTGTTATAATTGTGGCAAACAAAGCCACCTTAAAAAGGGTTGTAGATAGGGCATTCCTAGAAAAAATGTTTCTTCTAAGTATAATCCATTCGGAACACCCCTCCCTTCTGAATTACATGGAAGGTGTGACAAAGGCAGGCATTGGTAATGAATGTAGATCAACAAGGAATATTCATGGAAATCCTTTGCCCTCGGCAAACTTCATAAGGGGCCTCTCATAGGCCCCTATGCCCAATCTGGCTCAGTCTGCAGTCACCCAGCTGTAAGACTTTTCTAGTGGCTTATCTATTTCACTTTTCTGATCTACAGCTTGAACCCCAACATTTGTTTTTTATTATTCATGCTACACTTCGTTACTTAAGTTGTTTTGGTCAGATGTGTTTTTGTGGAAGTGACCCTTTGGGATAGTGGCAGTAACAACTGAATCTTTGATCTTAAAAAGATGCTATTGTGTTGAGGGCCAGCACCTGGTGGGCTGTCACTCAGAGTGGCCAACAGACCGCTCAGTGAGTCTGCACGGAAAAACAGGCTTGCTGATAAAGAACTCAGAAGATCGTAGCGCGGGATTCGGAGCTGACTCAGTGGTAGGGCACCTGCACAGGTGTACAAGTCTAGGGTGGGGACATGAGCCTGGGCGAGGTGGGGGGCAGAAGAGGGAGATGTAAGGAAAGAAAGTGACATGGAGGAAAGGAAGAGGAGAGAGAGCACGCACGCACAAGGCAGGCTTCGTGGAGTTACCGCATTTGTTACTGTAATTGAATTGAGAAGACTAGAGTCACATAAAGGGAGAAGGAACAGGACCGAACTGAGAGGAGGGAGAAAGACAAACACAAAGAATGGGAATGAAGGAGAAGGAGGGAGAGAGAAATTGTCTATGACCTAAAGTACCAGGGACCAAAAGGTTTGGGATTGGGATGATGGCGAACTATTTGCTCTTTACAGACGCAGCTAAACTCTATGTGATTCTTTCCATAATTCTGTGCGTGAGCCTAAGTTTCATAGGCTGGACCTTTCCCTCAGGTCAGCGTCGCTGTGTTCAAAAGACTTCGGGGTTTGTAGCTTTTGGGATTTTGTAACTTGGTTTTCATAAGCTCTTCAGGTTGGGAGGGCTGTTCAGTTAGGAAACTGTTCCTAGCTACACATGCCGAAGAGTCTCTGAAAGGCAGTGTTTTTACATCTGCTGTCGGCTGCACGTCCTTACTGTGCACCCCGGTACCCTTGCTACCCAGGAATTCCACAGCATCATGTGACTAGTCCCTTCTGTTGGCTTTAGCCTCTCTTTGCCCATCTCCACTCTCCTAGCCCTCCTTAGCAACAATCTCCACCTCCAGAGGCCCTCCTCAGACTCCAGGCAGAGTCAGCCACAGGTTCAGAAGTCTTCCTGGCTGCCGTGGTGATGGGAGATGCTCCTGTTGCCAGGGTTGGAGCAAACGAATGGAATGAGTCTAATATGTTTGTCAACCCTCGGCAGGCTCCGCCTCCCCAATTATCCAGTCTAATTAGATTAGGAGCTGACAGCTGAGAGCGTGCCCTTGTGACATTTCAGTTTGCCATATGAAAACGAGGAGCAAACACCTCGGCTTGTTTACTTCATTTAAACCCGGTTCCTTCGAGTTGTTACAGGAACTGATTTTGGTAATTAGCCATCATTTATAGTGTCGCGTGGTTTCATCTTCTCGGTGCGGCATACAACAGAGGAAGCCTTGTAAGAAGGGCTGTTGGAATGCGGCTTTAGGAAACTCGAGTTCTAAATGTCTTTCAGGGTTTTGACAAATGTTTAGGGGCGCTTAACGCATATTCCTTTCTAATATTAGAGAAAAAAAAACAAAACTAAGGACTGGAGGGATGGCTCAGTGGATGAGTGTTTGCTGAGAAAGTGTCAGGACACAAGGTGAAATATTGGCGTGGCTACATGTACCTAGAATCCCAACACCATGGGAGGCAGGGACAGCAGGGCCACTGAGGCTTGCTGACGGCCAGCCTAGTTCCAGGTTCCATGAGAGACGTTGTTCTAAGAGATTATGGCAGTGAGTGAGAAAGCAGAAAAACTGACATCCTCCTCTGGCCTCCATATATGCATGTACATGTGTATCTGTATGTACACACCACACATACAGAAAGAGAGAGAGAGAGAGAGAGAGAGAGAGAGAGAGAGAGAGAGAGAGAGAGAGAGAGAGAGAGAGAGAGAGAGAGAGAGAGAGAGAGAGAGAGAGAGAGAGAGAGAGAGAGAGAATGAAAGTTGTAGATGGTTATGACGGTGTTTAAATGAGCTCACATAGTTGAAATTACATACACATATACACCCATGCACACAAACACACACACACATGCACACTCTCTCTCACACAGACACACCTGCCATGATATTAGAAACCCCGCTCACCATCACACAGCAGGAATTTTACGCATCTTGAGTGTTACACAGAGGTTGTTGAGTAGGCAGTAAATTTCCACCCTGACTTTAAAGAGGAATGAAAGACTCCCTCCCCACAGCCATTCTCAGCTCGAGCTAACAAGTCGGCTGCCACCAAAGATGCCATTATGACTTCTTGTACCAACGGAGGAACGATTTACAGCATGCCCAAGCCGTCTTACAAGAGATAGCTTGAGGAACGGCTCTCAGGAAGGCTTGTATTTCTTAGTACGAACAGTTTCGAACAATAAATTTGAACAGGAGGCTTAACAAGGTTTTTGAGCAGAGATTGAAAGTGGTTTTATCACGGGGGTCCTTCCAGGATTAAATGACATTGGGCAGCAGCCAAGGCAGCAACCCATCTTCCGCTACTGAGTTCTGTAGTCTAAAAAAGAGAAGGCCACATTTCGGCCCTTGTGCAGAATTTACTGAGCTAAGTAAGTGGGGGCGGGTAGGGTGTGTGTGGCTGTTATGTGGGAAACCCTAAGCTTTGAAATTAGAAAAGCCATATAGAGTGGGATGCAGTCCCACGGTGGGTGTCCACTAGGAAGAATCTCAAAGCTTCACCTCAACCCAAACCAACTTCGGCTGGATGATGACAGACAGGTGGCCACTGGCGCATGCCATATTTTTAGGGAACAATTAGGATGGGTGTCTGGGGTGTGTGACATGTCGTCATCTAGCATGGCCTTTACATTAGCTATGCACTCTGCTGATTTCCTTAATGTTGCTCCATTTGTGTGTGTGAGTGCACATGTGCGCAGGTACGTGTATGTGTGAGTGGGGGGAGGCACGACACAGGAGATTGACATTGGATTCCTTCCTCAATCACTTCTCTACCTCCTATATCTAAACCTAAGTTTTGTTTTATTTTATGTCTATAGGTTTTCAACCTGTTTATATGCCTGTGCACCGTGTGTGTGTGTGTGTTTGTGTGCATGTGTACCGTGTGTGTGTGGCACTCTCAGAAGCCATAAGAGCGTTTTAGATACCCTAAAAGTAGAGTTATAGATGGTTGTGGATTCTGGAAATTGAACCTAGGTCCTCTGGAAGAGCAGGAAGTGCTCTTATGCACTGAGCCACCTCTTCAGTCCTACCTTAGTATTTGAACCCAAAGCTCACATGCCCAGCTTTGGTTTGGCAGTGTGTGTGGTGGGGGCAGGGGTTCTGGAGATTAAATACAGGTCCTCACACCTACATGATAGTTGCTTTACAGACTGAGGCTCCCAGCCCCTGCTGGAGAGTCATCAAAAGCAACTTTTCCTTCTCTGATAAAAATTAAAGTTTTAAATTTTGCATTACTGGTTTGATGTGTTCATTATATTCATTTCTACAGTTTGGAAGTTTTTTTTTTTTTTTAATTCTTACTCAGACAGGGTTCCACTCTGTAGCCCTGGCTGGATTGGAGCTTGCTCTGTAGACCAGCTGGCCTCAATCTCAGAGAAATCCTCCTGCCTTTGCCTCCCAAGTGCTGGAATTAAAAACATGTGCCATAGAGCAGGCAGCAGTGGGGGAGACATACAGACATACAGAACTATTAAAACATTAGTATTCTTTTAACGGTCCCTAAAAATATGGCATGTGTTAATGGCCACCTGCCCGTCACCCTCCAGGGATGTGGTGGCAGTAGAGTGACTTCCAGGCACTTTAACGGCAGACGTTGGTTTGGGTGGAGTTGAAGCTCCTGAGATTCTTTGTAGTAGTTTCCAGAATGCCTTAAGCAAGGAAAGAGGGAGACAGGTGTGGCTACAGCACGACGCCAGACAATACACAGGAGGGTTTGTTTCAACCACCGGGCTGAGGGTCGCAGGAATCCGTATGTAGAGAAGGTGGCCTTTGGGCCTTTGAGGAGGAGCGCAGAGGCTCAGAGAGTGACTGCAGGGACAAGGTCTGCCTCCTAGGCGCAGCAATCTTCTACCCCGAAGTGTCAAATTAACTTTAAAGCATGACAGAGCAACTTTCAACAAAGACCCCTCCAGTCTTCCCAGAAGGTTGGGGTACCCAAGTGGAGAAGGAGCACAGAGGGGGATTTCACACAACCAATTTGTGTGTGACTGAGGAAAAAAATCCACTGCAGGGCCCGTCCAGCCTTGTGTCTTGACTTAGGACATGAGAAGTGAGGAGAAGAAGTGTGGAACAGGGAGTTGGGAATTTCCCATGACAGCTGACTGGATCAGAAACACCCTGACCATTGGTCACGTGCCAAGACCTTGGACTAAAGTACACCTGAGCCGATCCTCATGAGGGGCAGTCTTGTGCTGGCCTCACGCCATTCCTGGGGAAACGGAATCACGGCAGGACGGCAGCACCAGTCCAAGGTCAGGTTGCTTTGTACTAAGTGGCAGATTCAGGATTCGAACTCAGGAAGCTCAAACCCTACCAGATCATCTCAATGATTTTTTTATACTGGACCCTACATGGCTCCATGATGTCTAGAAAATGCTTATGCACCATGCATCCAAGAGATGTCTTTATGCCCAGGGACATAAAGATATGATGTGCGACCAATCATTGTGTGCTTACACATGAAAGACCTTTGTGGGTCTAATTGACGCCAACCAGAGACACACATCTAGGGGGCAGTCTGTCTGATCCCTATTTAAACTGCTCACTTGGCTAGCTGTGTGACTTTTGACCATGGCTAAACTTCTCCAACCCTCATCTGTAGAGCAAGGCAGCGAGAGGACCAGTCTCACCAGTGTGAGATGGGTGTTAAGGTAGTTAACCATATTTATCACGGGTCAGTCAGGAGTGACAGAAGCTGACCAAGAGAATGTCCCTGGTGGAGAAGTCTGGTGCCTGGCAACTGGCTGTGTCCTTGATACCTGAAGTCAGGCTTGCATCTGGATGGATCCTGAAATCTCCACTCAGCTAGGAACTTGGTTCTCTACAACCCTGTCTAGCTCCCTTTGCTCCAGTTACACTGGTCACCTGACTTGTAAATGTTCTTGCCTCAGGATGTTTGCGCTTACATTCTATCTGCCTTGTGCATTGTGTGGGTGGCTACCTTGTCTTGCCTGAGTTGTTCTCAAATGCCTAGATCCACATCCTTCCTATGTAGCTATCCGTGATCTCAGAATACTTACTCAGCAGACATTCTGTGTATTTCCCCCTTGTGCTGACTGTCAGCCTCCTTTATAGCTCCGAGCAATGAGAAATAGATCCTCGGCTATGTTGTTCAAGCCATGTCCTGTATCTCTAGAAGAATGCCCACACACCTCGAGACCCCAGTGCATGATGGGAAATGAAATATCAGTGGTTCTGCCCAGGCGGAAGGACCACTGATTTCAGCAGCACAGAAACCAGAAATGGCAAAAGAGCTGACCCAGGAAACACAAGGAGACGGGAAACAGTTGACAATCCCAGCCACCTTCAAAAGATAGGCGCCCTTTCCCCCACCCTGCCCTGAGCATACCTCTGTGAAACCTCCCTGTCTGGGACAGCAGGCTTGCTCATGCGTCCAGGGGGACACAGCTGCGACTTAATAGCTCTGAACTCCCAGACACATGCAGAAGGTTCAAGGTCATCCCAAGTCACCCATAAACTAATGATGTCACTGATTCTTTCAAGTTGTCCCCTGACCTAAGAGCTGTTGTAGCTCTAGACACTCAGTCAATGCTCCTCCTAGATCTCTCTGAGAAAAAAAAAAAAGAACTTTTGAAGTACACTTATTTATTTATTGTGTGTATGTGTGAGCGTCCCCGTGGGCCATGGTGTGCGTGTGGAGGTCAGAGGACAAGTTTCACCTTGTGGGTCTCAGAATAGAAATGTCTTCACAGCACAAGCCTGTACCCATCGAGCTATCTCTCTGGCCTGGACCCCACGTTTCCTCAACTGGGGAAAGAGCATAATAGAGACAGCAGTGTCTGCAGCATGGCCAGGCTTTCTCGTCTGCTCCGGGAGGGCTGACATCCCCCCAGACTCTCATAATCAATGCTTTGCTTCTAAAAAAGTTGGTGAATCGCAGTCAGCTCAACGTGATGTTCCTTTGCAGGGAAGGAACTGGGGTGTTTCCAGGACTGCAAAGGGGAAGCACCCATCGGGAGGACCCGACATTTTGAAAGGGGGACCTGGGAGTGTCATGTACCCATTGTCTACATGCCGTGGCTGCTGTCCCAGCCAGGCACAGTGAGGGCTTGTGTTAGGATCCGTCCGTCCCAGTGGGGAGGACGGGAGCACAATGTGCTCCCACAGAACACCAGGTCCTTGGCCTCAGCGTCTTGCAGCTGTGTGCATCTGGAACAGCGTGTCCTAGGGGAGCTGCACAAACACAGGGCCCACTGAGGGGTCAGATGCTGAGGGTGGAACCAGGGCAGCTGAGGATGCTGCAGCCTTGTGAGCTGCCTTTCAATCCACACTGAGTAGACACCATTGGCTTTTCTGTGTATTTATCTTTTAACTAGTGTATTATTTCACAGGTTTCCTATGTCATCTTCATGCCTATTTCATTTTTAGTATATTCTCTAGTCTACTCCCCCATCTCCCTGGCCTCCATCTTTACTATATACCTTCAATTCAAATTCCCACATGCACTTTCATATCCCATGTAGGTTTTTCAGATGAATTTCCTTTAGCTTATGTGCATGAGTACTTGCCTGCATGCACATATGTGTGGCACATGTATGCCTGATGCTCACAGAGGTCAAAAGAGAGCATCATATACCCTGGAACTGGAGTTACAGGTGGTCATCACCCACCATATGGATGCTGAGGACTGAACCTGGGTCCTCTGCAAGAGTAATAAATGCTCATAACTGCTGAGTCATCTCTCCAGCCCCTATGTCCCATGTGTTCAACTGCCCACCTCACTCCCCTGCTGCCGAGCCTCTTTCTTCCCCAGCTCAGAGGCTCCCCAGCCAAGAAGGTGAAGGACCTCTACCCAGGAATCTCAAGACCCTGCAAGAGAAATCGATGATGACACTGGGTGATGAGAGACCCCCCCCCCCGTGCTGCAGGGCTAACAGTGGTAACATGAAGGTGCCCTTCCTTCCAGAAGTGGTCTGCAGATTCATTGCAATCCCCATTGAACCCCCAAGGGTTGTCTTCCCAGAACTGCTCAAAACCAGTCCTAAAATGTGCACTGGCAGACAGAAGACCCTAGATAACAGGAAATAAAATATCTGCAACAGAACATCCATTTGCTGCTGTGGCTTCAGTTCCGTCTGAGCCATGACATGCCTGTCCTTGGTGGCTCATCTCATCGGTTAGTAACCTAGCTTAGGCATCTTCAGGGCCCCCCTACTTTTCACCAACTTCCCCTGTTATGCCTTCTTATCCCTTCCTCTCATCAAATGTGGACCTAGACTCTGCCTTTTCTGTCAAATGCTAGAAATACGTGATGACCACTTAACAGGAAGAGCCAATAGGAATCTCTCTGGTTCTATTTGCCTGCCTATACCTGTGAAATCCCTGCAACCTGCATTCCAGGTGAGATTCAAGGACAAAAGATGCCACTTTGTGGCAGAGCTGAGACTTCAACCCAGCCTAGTCGAGTGACAACCCACCCACTCTGTGCACACAAACACTTGAATAATGAATTTTAACATTTGCAAGCAAAACATCTTAGCTCATGCATAGATGTGACCCTACCTGGTGTAGACTCCCCATTAGGCAAATAGCAAGAGTCCCTCCCCCAGAACCATAGCTGGATTCTGTCCTTCAAACACAGTAACAATCTGACAATGTGCCTCAAGACACAATTTTAGGACTGTGGGTCATTTGTGGCATGAGATTCTACATTTCTGATCAATGACTTTCTGCTTTTCTTTCTAGACCAACACTCACTGAAATGTCTAGCTTCTGTTGATGTGTCTAATGTTTTCCCTGTTCCTTGCCTCTCCCCTCTTTTCAATGCCTCCTTTATAGAGAAAAACATATGGGTTGAGCATATGGTTCAGTGGGTAAGAGTGTTTGTTGCCCAATCAAGAAGATCTAAGTTTGAATCCCCACCATCCATGTAAAGGATCTAGGCATGATTGAGAGAGCCTGTAACTTTCTGCACAGTGAGAAGAGAAAGGGGTGGAGACAGGAGGTTCACCCAGGGCTTGGTGGCCTCCAGACTAGCTCTAAGAACAAGGAGACACCCTCTTGATAGAATAAGTCAGAGACATTCTCCTCTAGCATGACTGTGTTCACACATGTTCACATCTGCACACATGGAAGCATACACACATACAAAACACACACACATGTAGTAGGAGGCCAGTTGATATTAATTAAATTACTTGGCCAATCACTTAAGCATATTGCTAGCTAGCTCTTACATCTAGAAATAACCCATTGCCATTATTTTATATTTTATCATGAGGCTTGTGTGTAACATGAGGTCCTGGTCATTGGAGTTTCTGTCCTGCCCAGTTGCCACAGTTGTTAGGTCCCAAAGAAAAATCACACAGAGAGTATGCATTAGTTTATAAAGTTATTGGCTCATTAGCTCAGGCTTCTTATTAGCTCTTGTAGCTTATATTAAACCATTATTCTTATCTATGTTAGCCATATGGCTCAGTACCTTTTTCAGCAGGGCAGGTCACATCCTGCTTCTTCAGTGGTCTGGGCAGGACTCAGAAGAATGGGCTTCCTCCTTCCTAGAATTCTCCTGTTCTCATCACCCTGCCTCTACTTCCTGTCTGTTTGACCTGCCTATACTTCCTGCCTGTCCAATCAGCATTTATTTAAAACATGATTGACAGAATAAAGACAATTCTTTTGCACCACTTGTGGTTTACTGGCAAAGTTCCAGCCAGCAGCTTGCGTCTTTCCCCTCTGGTGGCTACATGGTATCTCACAACTCTGCCTTCTTTCTCCCAGCATTCAGTTTAGTTTGTGCCACCTAGCTCTACTCTGCCTTATCACAGGCCAAGCCAGCTTCTTTATTCATTAATCAATAAAAGCAACACATATACAGAAGGACTTTCCACACTACGCACACAAAACCTAAAACTATCTCCCATTCAGGGTTGTATAAGTGAATTTGTAAGAATAAATTATAGCATAATGGAATGATGACATAGATTAAATTTTCTCCATCCTTCCTGTCTTTTTTCTTTTTTTCCAGTATTGGGATTCTAGGTCCTTACATATTCTAGGCAAGTGCTCTACCACTGGGTTACTTCCCTAGGTCAGGATGAACATCCTGACCAGAAGGTAATTAAGTAAAGCGGCCTCTGAACAGTCAGTGGGGAAAAGCAGAGATTTGTCTATTGTGGAAACAAAGCAAGCCCCTGCAATGATGCCTTTGGGCCAGGGGAGGGGGAGACAGACTTAGAAAAGAAATAGAAGGCATTGCTCCTTAGGTCTTCAGAGATTCTGCAAATGAAGTCACTACAGGAATGAGCAGGAAAGACATGGCACCCTTCCAAGGGAGAGAATCAAGAGTTCTGTAGCTATTATGCACACGCTCCCATTTAATTTCCCGCACAGTTCTTTGTGGGTATGAGCTATTATTTCCACCACTTCACAGATGCTGAAGCAGAGGCTCAGGAGATTTGGATGAACAGCCTGAAGCACACAGTGAGAAGGGCTCAACCCCCAGGAGACTCAATGGAGAGGATGACGAGCCGATGCCACCTCCTCTCGGACTCTGTCCTAGTGTCATCTGAATGTAGGCATCAGGAGACAGCTGAGCCGGAGATGGTCCCCTCTCTCTTTCAACCACTCCCCCTTACTCCATCTTTCTCATCCTCCTCTTCCTTCCTTTTTCCCTTTCCCACTCTTTATCCCTCCCTCTTGAATTCAAGATAAGGCAAGGACTTGGTTATTTAAACAGAGTGTCTGCTCCCTGACTTTGGTATTCATAACAAATGCTCACACCGTTTAAACCAACTAGCGCATCTTTGGAAATTTGAGAAGCACCAAGGTGAATCCTAATCGAGTTTATTACGAAACCCTCTTTGACACCAACATAGATTCATGATTATACCTCATCCCTCCAGAGTCAATAGCACAGGGGGATGCTGGGGAGGATAGAGAGGTTCAGGCACAAGGCGTTCTGAGAATTGAGTGTAAAGAGAAAGAAGGGTTTTATTTAGAATCCAGGGGGTGCAGACCCTAAGGGATGTGGGAAGCTAGAGCTGGGAGTCTGCCTTAACCAAGCCAAGGGAACCCAAACATTCACCCTGCACTCTGTCTATTCACTATTTTTCTTGTCTAGGATGGGACATAGCAGACCATAACCTAAGGACACATACTTTAGAGGCAGCTAGACCTTGTATCAAGTTATGTTGTTCTCCACTTAACTGAGCAGATTAACCAGCATCTCAGTCATCAACAACTTCCCCCTTCAAACAGATATCATAACAGCCCTAGCACACCCTGCTCTAAGATGTAATGACAGCTTGTTCCAGAGTCATACAGTGTGGATTCACCTCTCTCTCTCTCTCTCTCTCTCTCTCTCTCTCTCTCTCTCTCTCTCTCTCACACACACACACACACACACACACACACACACAGATACACATACACACAAACAAATGGCAAAGACATTTGTAGACGGTTCAGCCCAGCGTCAATCACACTGTAAACACTCTACATCAGTGGTCACCATGAAAGTGACACCACACATCATTTTCTGGGAGACTATCATGATGTAAATATGGTGCAGATGGTTAAATGCATAGGCCATTCTAATGGGGACAAACCAGACCCTATTCCTCCCCTCTGTGTGTGCACCTCCTCTAAGTCAGCCCCCATTCCACCCCTCTGTGTGCACCTCCTACAAGACGCAGAATTCCACGTATCACAAGACTACATCTCTGCTGTGAGAATCCATCTGACTGGGCAGATGTGTGTGATTACAGGCACACACACAATCCAGGAGGACCTAAGGCTTCATAAAGCAACTCCTTTCCTGCTAAACCTGGTGCTCAGCCATTAAAGGGTGGCATGTCCCCATTCAGTGACGAACACCGAATTAGTTACTTTTTTCCTTGTTACAGACAAATTCCTGACAGTAAGCAACTGAAAGGAGGATTTTTGGGTGTTGGGGCTCAGAGTCCATCGTAGCAGGGAACCCATCCACAGCAGTGGGAGCGTGAGGTCACTACTAGTCAAGAGGCAGAGAGAGATGCTTGCCAGTGCTCAGGGCCTTTCTCCTTTGTATTCATTCCAGGACACCAGCTTGACGGGTCATGCTGACCACATTCAGGGCGACTCCCTCTTCCATTAGATCTCTCTCGAAACCCCCTCAGAGACACACTCAGAGGAGTGTCTCCTCAGTGATTCTAAATCTAGCCAAGTTGACAGTGAAGAGCCACCGTCGCAGAATGGCCATGTAGCTGACAGGCAATCTGAAGGATTGTATTCTGATCATTTAGTTTCTCAGACTACCTCCACTGCATGGTGGCTCTTATCATCCTCTCGCTCAGTAGACCTTCACAGACCTTTGGTTTGTGTGGCCAGCAGAAGAGATGGGCTCACACAGCTCCAGCCTCCGCAATGAACGGATGATGCGGGTCACACAGATTAGGCCTGCTGCCCCCGGAGCCTCTCTCTGACTTTCTGCTGATATTGGGGTGAACTTCAAACACAGTCGAAACACTAAGTGCATCTTATTAGCATGAGTTGCTGGCCGGAACAAAGTCTGTCAAATTATTTGATAAAGATCTGTTCATTACCCTTATCCAGCCCAAAGGAAAATATAACCGAAACGCGGTCACACGCTGCCAGAGTGTGGGAATAAGACTGCCTCTACTTCCTCCCTAATTAGAAAACCAAGGCTTAGAAAAAAGCATAAAAGCAAATCAGATAGGAGCATGAGTTACAGACTCAGGGTACTGGTGCGTTTTGTTTTGTTTAAGTGAGAAACCTTTCTTTCTGAGTGAGTTACCACTCCAGAGATTTTTATAAACACTCCAAAAGAAACAGCCTAAACTCCAAAGCACAACCCCCCCCCCCCACC
>NW_026068063.1:709953-722651 GCF_014885135.2 Alexandromys fortis | reverse complement strand
CTCTCTCTCTCTCTCTCTCTCTCTCTCTCTCTCTCTCTCTCTCTCTCTCTCTCTCCCCTCCCTCTTCTTCTCCTTCTTCCTCTCTCTCTCTCTTCTTCTCCCTCTCTCCTGGTCTGGGGAGAGAGGACAGAAGAAGCTTCAGAGCCGGTCTTATGCTGTGAACTCCCGAGTGCAGGCACATTCTAGCAGGAAGCAGGAAGGCGGCATGAGCCCCTACTTCTTACTGATGAGCTATGGCCAATGGCTGGCTAACACAGGAAGGAGAGTCAATTTCTATGAGGCTGTGGCTCCACTGGGTGGCCCCACCCCAAGAAGTATGTGGCTAACCCAATTGGACTTGATGGGTTATTAAATTTTACCAAACAAACCATTGGAGGGCATGGGTTAGTGGGTAGAGGTGGATCTGGGAAGGAAAAGGGGAGGCACTGAGATGAGAAAGATGAAAATGAATTACATGAAATTCTCTAAGAGTTCATCTTTTAAAAACTTAAAGAAGCTACGGAGTTAGCACTAGAAAACTCCAGGGCATGGGGATGAGGAGGTGCCACTCCCCCTTGAAATTCCCATTGCATTTGTCAAGAACAGGGAGCTACCAAGGTCACTGTTTGGACTTGACCTGAAAAGGAGGCTATTTGCTGCCCGGAGTCCCAGGATCTAGCCCCCTGATGCGGTTCCTCTTTCCCTGCAAAGATCACTCCAAAATGTGAATTGTCTTGGGGACAATTCTACCTTAGCCCACTGTTAGCCATCAGCCCAGAATAAATGACTTCAAAAAGTAGTACCGCTGGCAGCAGGTGACTCAGTCAGTAAAGCCCTTGCTAGGCGAACTCTAGGACCTGAGTTTGATCTTCAACAACTTATGTTCAAAGAAAAAAAAATGCGGGGCACAGAGAAGTGTGGTTGTAATCCCAGCATGGGAGGTGGAGGCAGGAAGGTCCTTGGAGCTTACTGGTCAGGCAGCAGCCAATCAGAAAGCTCCAGGTTTGGTTATAGGTTGTGTCTCAAAAAAAAAAATAATAGTAAGGTAGAGAGCAATTAGGAACACACCTCTGTCCTACACACACACACACACACACACACACACACACACACACACATTCATGTGCACACACAAGCCAGCTATGTTTTTATGTGGGAAATGTTTCCCTGTGGCCATGGTTTTAAAACTCAGAGTAACAATAACACAGGGAGGTGAGAGTAGTCAAGGCAGGCAGGGGAGTTTGGGGAAATATTATGGTTTGGATCTTAACTGTCTTCCAGGGATGGGGAAATGACAAGTTGTAGGCAAAGTTTGCTACAGAACCCACATTAAAAAAAAAAAAACTGGGTGAGTGTGGAATCTCATTTGTACTCCCAGACTGTGAAACCAGATGGCCAGGGCAAACTGACTACCCAGACTAGAGAACTGGCAAGCTCGTGGTTCAGCAAGAAATCTTGCTTCAGTGTATGTGATGGAGAGTGACTGAGGCTGTACCATTAGTGGGAGGTGATAGAACTTTGGGAGGTCAGACCTGGTAGAGGAAAGCTCTTAAAGAGGATACTGGTACCCTGGCTCTTACGCTCCACCCACTCTCCTCCCTTGTCTCCTCAAGGGTGACCTGGCCTCTCTACTCTGTGCCTCCACAGAGTAGATGATGTACTACGTCCCTACATTGCTACTGTAGTGGGACCAGGTGTCCGTGGACCGAAATTGTCAAAGTGACAGGAAACCAGTAGCGAGAGGCCATCTGTCTCTTGAGGTGGGTTGTTTAATGGGTCAAGGACCTTGGGAATGACCTTGAGACTGATGGCTCTCTGCTTCTGTGCCTATAGCATCCATGATTCAACTGACCATGGACTGAAAGTGTCTGGGCGTCATTATTTCTGTGTTGAACAATGGGACTTTTTCTGCCTATTATTCCCCAGGCAAAGAGTAGAACAATGATTTACACAGCATTTGGACTCTGGTAGATGTTATAAGAAACCCAGAGATGATTTAATTCATCCAGATTTGCAGGGTTAATCTATAGATGATTTATTCTGTTCCCTAGATGCCACACCCTTTCATACTCAAAGACTTCAGGATTTTGGTGTCTGCAGGGATCCCAGAGGCCATTCATTCCCCAGAGATGCTGAGGAATGACTGATTCAATGACCTCACCCCTATTCTGTCTGTGTGGACAGCTAGACTGCTCAATCTCCCCCCCCCCCCATGTATCAAGAAAGAACATATGGATCTGGGCATGGCACATACCTTTAATCATAGCACTTAGGTGGCAGAAGCATGTGGAGGTCAGCCTGGTGTGCATAGTGCATTCCAGGCAAGTCTGGGCTGCAGAGTGAGACCCTGTCTCAAAACAAAACAGGACAGTCTGGAAGAAGGGTGTCAATGACTTCCAGACCAGCCCACAACATGTCCTGCACCACCTTCGACACTTAACTATCATTTATAAGGCCCTGGAAGATGACTGACCAGGCTGTATGGTGGGAAGGGCTGGAGCCCAGACTCCTGAGAATAGGGGTCTTCATTGACTGATGTTGGTTTGTGAGATAAATGGGGAAAATCGCATTTATTAGGTCAAGCCCTTGTGCTATGTGTTAAAGCCACTAACGTCACAGAATCCTAAGGATAAAATGGTAGCTATTTTCATAGGCACATCTGTCAAAATGTGCCCTAGTGTAACTTCTGCTGCTATCATAAACTATCCTCACTAAAAGCAACCTAGGGAAGGACGGGTTGGCTTGACTCACAAGTCTAGGTGACAGTCCATCACAGAAGAGGAGTCACAGTGACAGAAACTTGGGACAGTTAGTCACGACACACCCACAGTTCTCAGAACCAAGAGAAATGAATGCACTATGCTGCCTGCTAACTGCTGCTTAGTGCTTAGATAGCTTTCTGTACTATTATATAGGTCGAGGTTTAGCCTAGGGAATGGAGTCACCCACAGTGGGCAGGGTATTTCCACATCAGTTAACAGTAAAGACAATCCAGGACCCAAGATGAGCTGGAACAATAGTGGCTCAGAGCATGTGAAAATGGCTAAGCATTGAGTGCTCTAACTTGAGGACCAAATAACAAGGGAGAGTCCATGCCTGACACTGCCTGAATATCCAGGATCTGGAAGCTGGGTTTAGACTAGGGTAGAACCAAACATGATTGACCAAAAAAAAAAAAAAATCAAAGAAATGATTCCTACTGATATTCTACTCATAGATGGATGCCTAGCCCAAGTTGTCTTCAGAGAAGCTTCCTCTAACAGTTTATGGGAGCAGGTTTAGAGACCCACAGCAAAACATTAGGTTTAGCTTGGGGAACCCCACAGAATAGGAGGAGGAAGGATTGCAAGACCAGAGGGGTCAAGGACACCAGGAGAACATGGCCCACAGAATTAACTAAGCAGAGCTTCTGGGGCCCACAGGGACTGAAGTGGCAATCCCAGAGTCTGCATGGGTCTGTGCTGGGCCCTCTACTATACAATGTGGTTGTTTAGCTTTGTGTTTTTGTGGGACTCCTAACAGTGGGAGTGTGTGGGGGGAGGTGTCTCTGACTCTTTTGCCTGCTCATGGGAACCTTTTTCTCTAATTGAGTGGCCTCATTCAACCTCGATATGAGGACTTATGCCTGTTTTATTGTGTCTTGTTATACTGTGTTTGGTCAATATCACTGGGAAGCCTGCTCTCTTCTGAAGAGAAACAGAGGAACTATGGATCTGGTGGGAGAGGAGAAGTGGGAGGATTAGGAGGAATGACTGGAGGGGAAGCTGCACTGGGATGTATTGTATGAGAGAAGAATTTAAAAAAAAAGAAAAAAAAACACTAAAGACAATTACCCGTGGAAAAGCCCACAGGCCAATCTGATCTAGACAGTTCTTCAGTTGAGACTCTATTTAATACACAAACCTCTCGGGGTAGTGGGGGACACTCTGGATCTAAATAACAATAACATCGAAATCAATTCGACCTCAGAGAAGTTGAAGGAAGATTCTCACCTCTCTCTCTACTCTACCTTTCATGCACAAGGCGCCAGGCTCCT
This sequence comes from Alexandromys fortis, assembly GCF_014885135.2. Taxonomy (NCBI): domain Eukaryota; kingdom Metazoa; phylum Chordata; class Mammalia; order Rodentia; family Cricetidae; genus Alexandromys; species Alexandromys fortis. The sequence goes on along the minus strand of NW_026068063.1, from coordinate 718,636 downwards.
CTGAGTAGCTCACTGATTCTCAGTCTCTTTATGTTCCATGATATTGATTGGAAAAAGAAAAAAAAATCCCAGGTCTCACACACTTGTGTTGTAGAGAGCAGAGGCTAACAGTGAGTTCCCACAGCAGGGCTTTGAAGCAAAGACTTAGAGCAGGGCAGGGGATACAGAGCTCAGGGTGCAGAGGCTGCAGCCTTTGAGTAAAACATAATGATTAGACTAAGATCCAGGAAGTTAAATACCTTCTAGTTTTTAAACAATTGGCATTTTAGAGAAAGCTTGGACATGTTCCTTTTATATGTGCTACTGAATGCAATTGTATATAAACGAACCTTCCATTATGTTGCAGGAATTCTGCTGATTAACAAAAGAAAAGGAAGGGCTGGTGAGATGGCTCAGTGGTTATGAGTATTTGCAGCTCTTGCAGAGGATCCAGGTTTGGTTCCCAGCACCCACATGTCAGCGCACAACTACCTGAACTCCAGTTTATGGAGTTCTGGTGCCCTCTTCAGGCCTTCACAGGCACTGCAATATACACACATGCATGCATGCATACATACACATAAAATAATAATAATAATAAAGAAATGTTCAGAGCAACAACAAAAATAATGAGAGTTATTAAATGTTAATAATTGCCAAGACTCCAGAACTAGTATTTTCTGGTGACCTATATAAAGACAGGATGGCTTTTCAGCTTTCAGGTTAGTTAGCCAAGTAACAAGCGGCTCCAGGAAGTCTGAGTGGGGCTGTTATCACCAGGAGCACCTGTGGGAAGAGGCAGGCGTCTCTGCCTAAGGGACATCCATTCCTTCCCTTAGCATCACTTCTGGTTTTGTTAAGAAATAAGAACCCCACTTCCTCCACTGTTGGGGAACTATGCTAGACAGTATTCTGTCAACTTGACCCAAGTTAGAGCCATTTGCAAAGAAGGAATCTTGTTTATATTTCCTTTCTTTTTTTTTTTTTTTTTTTTTTTGAGACAGGGTTTCTCTGTGTAGCCTTGCCTGTCCTGGGACTCACCCTGTAGAACAGGCTGGCCTCCGACTCACAGAGATCCACCTGCCTCTGCCTCCCAAGTGCTGGGATTAAAGGTGTGCGCCACCAATGCCCAGCAAAAGAAGAAATCTTAATTGAGAAAATGTCCCCATAAGATTGGCCTGTAGACAAATTGGTGGGGTGATTTCTTGACTAGTGATTGACAGGGAAGGCCACTGTAGATGGTACCACCCCTGGGCAGGCGCATAAATTATGTGAAAGAGCAAACTGAGCAAGCCATAGGGAGCAAGCAGTAAGCAGTGTTTCTGCATCAGTTCCTGCCTCTGGGTTCTTGTCCCGGTTGAGTTTTTGCCCTGCATCCCATCAACTGTGATGTTGTTGGAATGAAACCTCTGCTCCCCAAGTTGCTTTTGATCATGGTGTTCTTACCACAGCAATAGAAACCCCACCTAAGACAGGAACCATAAGCAGTATCCTGCCTTCTGTCTCCAAAGGGAGAAACGTGGCCACCAGGTAAGTTGGTTATAGGTACATGCTGCCCATGATTATAGCCATAAGACCTGTTGACACTTGTTCTCCAGATGGTAATGATATTGGGAAGTGACAGAGACTCTAGCTGAAGAGTCTAGCTGAAGAAGACAGATTACTAGAGGCCTATCTTCGAAGGGGCTATCACGGCCATACTACCTATCTATTGTAGTTGGAGCTGCGGGCTGTGTTCCTGCCGCCCCAGCTCCTGGTCACCTGGCTAGCTTTAAACCCGAAATAACAACACGCAAACTGTATTCTTTTAAACACTGCTTGGCCCACTAGCTCTAGCCTCTTACAGGCTAATTCTCATATTTTGCCTAACCCGTTTTTATTAATCTGTGTAGCACCAGTCTTACCGGGAAAGATTCAGCATGTCTGACCTGGCGGCTTGCTTCATCGCGTCTGCCCGGGAGAGGGGAGCATGGCCTCTGAGCTCACTTCCTCTTCCTCCCAGCATTCTGTTCTGTTTACTCCTCCCACCTATGTTGTAACCTATCAGGGCCAAGCAGTTTCTTTATTACTTAACCAATGAAATCAACAGATTGATATATGACACTCCCACATCATTTTGGACTCTTTTTTTTTTTTTAACTCTTTTTGTTCCCTGGTCATTTTGAGGTGAGCATCTTTGTTCCAACACATCACATGCTGCCTGCCATGATGGTCTACTTCACCACAGGCCCAGAAGCAATAAGCATGGGCCATCTTCCCCATATGCTTCCCTGACTTGGCACTTTCTTCCCTAAGTTAACATCCTCTGCCATCTCTCTCTTCCTAACTCTTGTTCATCCTCCAAGCCATTGCACCTCTCAGAGAAGCATCCCCAACTTCTCCTTGAGTGAGGGGCCTCTGGGCTCTGCTGTGCCACACCTGCATGGACCTCACCACCTAACAGACTGAATCTTCTCTGTCCCTCATCTACAAACTGTGGTTACCCCGAGGCACATACACTGCAGTTTCTTTGCTCTAATTATTTTTTTAGGGGGCATCTCTGTGGCAGAGCACTTGCCTAGCATGTACAAAGCACAGGAATCCATCCCTAGCACCATAGATAATAGAAACGAAGAGAGGGCACCCCAAATAATGTATAGAATGATGCTGATAATTATTAGTTTGGCTGCTGGCACATCGCAGATGCTACAACATATGTACTTGGTGAAAATCGTCCAACCTTCTCGCTCCATAAATGAGAAACACCACTCCAAAAGAGGAGGTGCATTGTTTAACGCCACAGAACTTACATGGAGGAGTCTGAGCATAAGTCCAGTGTGGCGCTTGGAAGGGTATGTGAGCAATGGGGATAAACTCAGGAGCAGCTGTAACCACCCTTGGCCTGTGAAATCCCAGGCTCTCCAGACTCACTAATGTGTGAAGCTTTTAGAACCTGAGGAAGAGACAGATCCAAGAGGCCGCTTACATTTGCAGAGGCAAGAAGCAAGCAGGGTGGTGGTGGAATTCACACCTAATTAGGTCGTGCATTTTGTCAGCAGGCTGTGAACTTTTCTGCTAACGCTAAAAGGATGGACTGAACACACAGGCTTCCACACACATGGCGGCCAGATGTTGGCAGGCTGGCATATACAAGGATTGCTGTAGAGAGGGTTGGGAAGCAGGGAAAAGGAAGAGAGGGAGACAGGGAGGTGTTCTGCAAGGTTGTAGGGGAACATCCTTTATTTTCCATGAACTTGTCCCAAATGAAAAACCAAATGACAGTCAGTAAAAAAAATCTAGTCATGGGGGCAGAGAAGATGACTCAGTCAGCAAAGGGCTCGTCACGCAAATGTGAGAACATGAGTTTGGATCCTCTCTCTCTCTCTCTCTCTCTCTCTCTCTCTCTCTCTCTCTCTCTCTCTCGTGTGCACACATACACACTCACATACGCACATGCATGCACACACACCTCATGCATGCATGCACACACGCTCACACATGCATAGACACACACATTCACACACAGTTGGGAACGATGACAAACAGTTGGAATCAGTCCCAGCACCAAGAAGGCAGAGACAGGCACGTCCCTAGAGCACACGGGCCGGGCAGCCTAGCTTAATCTTTGAGCTCCAGGTTCAGTGAGAGAGCCTGTCTCGAAAAACAAGATGGAGGGGTTGGAGAGAGGGCTGGGCGGCTAAGAGCACTGGCTGCTCTTTCAGAAGACTCAGCTTTGATTCCTAGCACCCACCTCAAAGCTCATAAACTTCTGTAACTCCAGCTCCAGGGGATCAAAATCTTTTCCTGGCCTTTTCAGGCACCAGGCAAGCACACACTACACAGACATGCATGCAGACAAACATTCATACACATTTAAAAAAAACAGACAATAAATAAATAAGATAGAGAGCAATTGAAGAAGATGCTTAATGTTGACCTCCATGTGTGCACACATACATATTTACACTCACCTATCCTCTCCCCCCCCCCTCGGAATCTATATATAAAGAATCACAGCTACACATACAACCTGGGTGGTGACACACGTTATGGATCCCTCACTGACACTTCCTAGAGCACGGTGCCCATTCTACACCTACCGATCCACCTCTTGGTGGCACAGCCATGCAGAGGGATAACATGAACACATCGATGGGATGGATGATATGACTCTCAATCAATAGGGGAAAATGTGAGTGGCATTACAAGAAGTAAGGATAGGAGAAACTGATCAGAAATATAGGAATATAGATGTGTTCTTTTTGCACAACTGTGTGTGCACACATAATCAGACAGTCTTTTTCCATACCCTCTTTTGCCTGAGTATATGTTCTTCCCCCAGGGATTCCTATAGCCAATTCTTGGTTCAGCATCCAGATGAACCTTTCAGAGAACAGCCACACATAACCCCATATAGAGACCTTCCTGTATCCTTCCATGAACACTCCACCCCAATGTTCTCTTCCCTCCTCCCCCAAACCCCCACTGCCATCTGTGTGGTTCATGGAATGGGTTTACTTTGTTGGCCTACCACCTATGGCAGCTCCTGACAACAAAGGTTTCTGCTGTTTGGTTTTATCCCTGCTGTAGTCTCAGAAGCCAGAACAACACTGGCGCCTAGGAATGCTGGACACACACTTCCAGAATGACTGAATCACTGAACAAAGGCAGGACTTGACATGCAATGTAGAGAAAAGTGGCCTGGAGAGGTCCCCACAGAACCAGGCCTTTAGACTGTGTCTTTAAATAATGTGTCTAGAACTGGTTTCTCGGGCATTTGAACAAGATCCAGATTTGAAGCAGAACCTGGGTGCTCAGAGATGGGAGGTAAAGCTGTCCCATGTGAAGGAAGAGACAGGGTCCTGAGGCTAAGGTAGCCAAGTGTCCACCGACCTGAGGAAGGATAGCTTAGAGGGTGACCTCTACCTGGCAGGGACAGTGTGGGGGATGTTTTAGGAGCTGCTGTTTCTTTTTAAATTTTAACAGTGTTTTATTACATTTTATCCAGTGTGTGTATGAGTGTGTGCATGCTAAGGTACACACGTGGAGGTCAGAGGACAATTTGTTGGAATCTATTCACACATGAAACCCAGGGATAAAACTTAGGCCATGAATCTTGGCAGCGATCACAGTCACTGGCCCAGCCATCTTGCTGGCCCTGAATTGTTATTTCTGTCCTTTTATCACAGAACATGGATCCAGGATTCTGAGCTGGGAGGCTGTTCCATAGGTCTACTTTGGACTAGATCCATAACCAGAAGATATGGCTTTTCTGGGACACCCAGGGCAGCTTTAGGGACAGTGACCGTGGGTGAGAAACCCCACCAGCCTTCCTGTAAGATGACGATGACACGGGGCTCTGCCTCCCAGGTGGTCTGAAACACACACCCTTACATCCTCTCTCTCATTCTCCCCAGAGTGAGATTAGAAACCCTTTTCCTTTAGTGCTCAAGCGAGCTCAAGTCTAACTTAAATTTACATCCAGATAAATAAGGTTGCCCCTAGCAACAGCTTCAGTTGGGCTGTTTCGTAGCGTGGGGACATTATGTCATCATTTGTTTGCTTGTTTGTTTTTGCTGTGGTGAGGACACTTGGCAAGAGGCCCCATCTCCCTCACTAACTGTGAAGTGCACAGTTCTGGGCGGGTAACTGGGTGCCAATACTTTTGTGTGCCTCTCTCTCCCAGTGTCTTCGGATGGCTACTGTGTGCAGGAGAAAAGGAACAAGATTGAAGGGTTATGCTAAGCCCACTGAGTGTGCCGCTTTTATGCTCTAAATGCCCAGGCATAATTTACATGTCGATGTGGTAATAAATCGCTCTGTGGTCCCCTCCTCTCGAAGACTGGCGGAGTAAGAATAAAAGGAGAGGAAATTGACCTTCTGCCTAGGGTAAAGGACAGAGCCTGGCTGGAAGTCTGGGGCTCAGCAGTGTGTGAGCGGATCGAAGGGCTGTGTGGAGAGCAAGGGGGGGGGCATAAAGAAGAGGACATCATTTTTATAGAAAGCTCAGAGCAAAGAAACAAAAGACAGACACCCATGTTCCTATACAGAAAACACATCACTGGCTGAGCTGTATCCTCAGCCCCTGGGACCCGGCTTCTGAAGGGACACAGGACACCAGAGTAGTTCCACCCTAGGGGACACCTCCTTCCATACAGACCTTTTCAGGGCACTCAGTCTGCAAACCAGAGCGGGATGAGGTGAGGGAAAGCTGCCCAGGAGGAAAATGCACCGGCAGCCGCTGGCTCTGTCTGTTTACTAGAGCAGGTGGCTGCCTGCCACAGACCAACTTGAACTTGGACCCGATGCCATTCCCAGTTTCCCCAGTCACTGCCTTCATGTTTTCAAAAAGCCAAGTGCAGCCACAGGCACCTAGGATGTCTCTAACACTGGAGATGTGGAGGCCGGAGGGAGAACTCCCCAGGGCCCACTTGATGTGGGAGTGTCATATCAATCTGTTGATTTCATTGGCTGAGCAATAAAGAAACTGCTAGCCCTGATAGGTTAAAAGATAGGTGGGCGGAATAAACAGAATAGGATGCTGGGCGGAAGAGGAAGTGAGGTCAGACTCTGCGCTGCTTCCAGAGGGACCGGACAGCCGCCATGCTCTGCTCTCCCAGGCAGCTGCAACCCACGATGGACTTAGGCTAGAATCTTCCCGGTAAGCGCACCTTGGGGTGCTTACACACATCATTAGAAATGGGCTAGTCCAGGTGCGAGAATTAGCCTGTAAGGGCTAGAGTTCATGGGCCAAGCAGTTCTTTAAATGAATACAGTTTGTGTGTTGTTATTTCGGACATGAGCTAGCCAAGCGGCCGGGGTGTTGGGGACGCAGCCCCGCCGCCGCTTATATTTCAACACCCACTGGCAAGTCTCGCTGAATTGATGAGCTTTAGGTCAGTGGGAGACTGTCTCAAAAGTAACGTGGAAAGTGACAGACACTCAACATGGACCTCTGCCTGTCTACATGCAGGCACGCATGAGCCCACAAAAGAAGGCATAGCTCAGTGGGAGGTCCTTAGGCCACTGGGGACACAGTTGCTAAAGGGGGTTAGGGAACCTAGTCTTGGGGTCCCTCCTCCTCCTCCTCCTCCTCCTCCTCCTTCTCCTCCTCTTTCCTTCCTCTCTTAACCTCTCTCTCCCTCTCTCCTCCCTCCCTCCCTCCCTCCCTTACTTCCTTCTTCCTTCCCTCTTTCACTCCTCCAATGGGACAAATGACCACTTTCATGCATCTGCCATGCATCTGTAAGCTCAATAAATTTCTTTTCTTCCTCCAAAGCCTTCTTGAGGTATTCTGCTACAACGATAGAACTCTAACAGGGCTGGGAAGATGGCTCCGTGACTGAAAAACTTCCTGTGTAAGCCCGGGACCTACATAAACTAGTAAAGGTAAACGCCCAGTGCCTACATAAAAGCCTAGGCACGGTGTGTGTATCTGTAACCCCAACACTGGGGAATAAGCAGGCAGGCAGACCCCTGAGACTCCCTGGCCGGCTGGCCCATCCAAATCACTGAATCCCAAATTGTGTGTGATATGATATATGGTCATGGAAGACCCCAATGCTGACCTCTGACCTTCTCAGTCACATGCACACATGTACACGCTCACACACACATGCACGCACACACACACTCTCTCTCTCTCACACACACACCTCAAGCAACTCCAATTTCATTCTAATTCTTCATTCAGATTTTTAAAAAATAGTAAATTTCTTTATTTAATTTTGGGAGAAAGGTGCACTTGACATGGTGTGTGTGTGTGTGTGTGTGTGTGTGTGTGTGTGTGTGTGGAGGTGAGGGGACAGCTCACAGGAATCAGTTCTCGCCTTCCACCATGTGGATCCTGGGAGTCGAACTCCGGTCATCAACATTGGCAGCAAACTGAGCCATCTTGTTGGCTCAGTTTTCCTCTTTGCATCAGTGACCCATTTCACAGTCAGCATTTTTGGGAGCTCATGAGCTCTGCTTAGTTCATCTTGCCTGGACAGATAACACGCTTTGGATTTATTTCGGCTTCTGTTTTGTATAACTGCACTTGAAACACGGGAGTGTAACACGTCTTCAGAGAGAACTGGAGACTTCCAGCCACAGAAAAAATGTGGACGAAGCCCATACTTCCTGGAAAGCATCTTGCCAAGGAGACTTTATGCAGCAAGGCAGGGAAGGGTCTGAACTGGTGCATGGTTTGTGCAAACGGATCTGTGTTTGTTCTGCCACTGCTGTGTGTTAGAAGTACCATTCCGTTTCTACGAGTAAGGTGACTGGCGCACCTCTCAAACGCTGAAGGGAGGAGGAGATGGGCAATAAAGAGTTAATGTCGGCAGACTTTTTTTTATAAAGTGGAATTTTTTTTTTTGCTTTTAAGATAGGTGTTATGAAACTTCCACAGGTACAAAAAAATATTAGTAACCACCTGTGTCTTATCAGATCACCATGGATTAAAGTTAGAATTCAACAACAACCCTACCCCCAGAAAGCCTACAAACTCATGGAAACTGAACAGTCAACTACTGAACCACACCTGGATCAAGGAAGAAATAAAGAAAGAAATTAAAGTCTTCCTTGAATTCAATGAAAATAAAGAAACAACCTACTCAAACTTATGGGACACTATGAAAGCAGTCCTGAGAGGAAAGTTCATAGCACTAAGTGCCCACTTAAAGAAAACAGAGAAGGCACACATTGGAGACTTAACAGCCCATCTGAAAGCTCTAGAAAAAAA
>NW_026068063.1:665843-705857 GCF_014885135.2 Alexandromys fortis | reverse complement strand
AATATTGTATACATAATAAATTAATAAATATTTTTTAAAAAAAAAAGAAAAGAAAAACAGGTGCTGTGTTCTAACATGTATCAGGATCCCAATTGGCTCTCTGAGGCCACGTGACTCCTTTGCTCTGCACACAGCCCTCTCCACTGAGGTCTCAATCAGCCCAGCTCTGAATGAGCCTCTGCATTCACCTGTGAAATGGGAAGAGCCATGTGTATGAGGCCTGTGTGTCACTATTGTGACAGAAATATCTGCCCAAAAAGGACTTAAGGAAGGGAGGCCTTGTGGATCACAGTTTGTCTGTTAGTTAACTGACTGGCCATGTTGCACCTCAAGTCAGGAAGCCAAGAACAGACAGGAAGTGAATCTAGTCTATAAAATCTCCATACCCACCCCCAGAGAGGCTAGGCTCTGCCTCCTAAAGGTTTCTCAACCTCCTAAAGCAGAGCCACCACCTGGGGACCAAGGATTTGAACACATGAACCTGTGGAGAGGGTCTTGCAGTTAAGCCTCAATAAATCCTGGCCCTGCTCGTAGGAACTGAGCAATGTGTGGCTTGGAGCAGAGCATAGTGGTGCACGCTTGACATCCCAGGGCTGAGTAGATGGAGACAAGGCCTGGGGCTCACCGGGCAGCCAAGCAGACATGGGGCTCACGGGGCAGCCAGCCAAGCAGACATGGGGCTCACGGGGCAGCCAGCCAAGCAGACATGGGGCTCACGGGGCAGCCAGCCAAGGGTGGTTGAGAAGTTCCAGGCCAATAAGAGACCTTGTCTCAAAAAAGAAGGTAGATAATCCCTGAGAAACCACCATGGAGTTTGTCCTCTGCCCTCCACCAACATGTCCACACATATGCACAAGCACTCACACACATGTTCACAAACATACATGTATACCAAAGAAGACAAGCAAAGTCACCTGGTGGAAGAGGAGGGTGGGACAAAAGCCTAGGTCAGATGACAACCGAAGGTGTTGGGTTCTACTTTGTTTAAGAGAAAGTTTGTTGTGATTAAATACTGTGCCCAAAAGCAACTTGAGGATGAAAAGGTGTATCTGGCTTACACTCCTGGGTCACAGTCCATCACTGAAGGAAGTTTGGGCAGGACATGGAAGCAGGAGCCTGATGGAAAAACTACAAAGAGACATAGCTTACTGCCTCACTCACAGGCGCATGGCTTAGGTAGCTTTTTAATACAGCCCAGGACTGAAGTGGAATGTCCTTCTGTATATGTGTTGTTCTTATTAGTTGACGAGTAAAGCTGTTTTAGCCAATGACTTAGCATAGTAAAGCCAGGTGGGAAATTCAGACAGAGATAGAAAGAAAGAGTAGGTGGAGTCAAAGAGTCGCCAAGTAGCCACTGGAGGAGAAAGATGCCACAACATTACCAGTAAGTCACAGTCTTGTGGCCATACATAGATTAATAGGAATGAGTTAATTTAAGGTGTAAGAGCTAGCTAGGACTATGCCTGAGCCATTGGCCAAACAGTGTTGTAATTATTATATTTTCTGTTTGATTATTGGGGTCTGGCCAGCCCAGAAGTGAAAGTTTAGTTTCTGTTTACACAGGACCACCTGCTTATGGATGGTATCACTCACTGTGGACCGAGTTCTTCCACTAAACAATCTAGATAATCTTTCCACAGAAATGCCCCCTGGCCAATCTGATTTGGCAATTCTTCAATTGAGGCTCTCCTATGATGAGTCTAGGCTATGCCAAGCTGGCAAGGAAAACTAACCAGAACAAAAACTGTTCTAGTTTGCCACTCCACGAGCCAGGCAATCTGACCCAGGAACTTTGGGGGATTCTCTTGTCTTTTCCTCTCCCCTCCCCTCCCCCACATAGGCAGGTTAGACCTATGGAGCAGCTTGCATAATGAATCCTCATGCTTGCCCAGAAAACTCATTATGTACTGAGTCCTTTCCCTGGACCTTAGTCAAGTTTCCATGCACAATGAAAAGCAGGGCCCTGCTTTCCTCAGCTACCTGGGTACACCTGGAAGCCACAACTTCAAGAGCTCAAGCACCATTTAGAAGCCAGCGGTCAGATTTGATTGTGCATTGTCCCCCTGCCCGGGGCAGCAAATGAAAGAGCCATGTGTGCGCTGCTGGCTCAGAGAAGCACAAACATTCTATGGATAATAGCGGGAATCTGAGGTAGCTGGAGGGGTCCAGAGCTTTCCCATCAGGATGGCAGTACCCCAGCCGAGCCATCAATTCAGGATGAAGTAGGGGCTGCTGTGTTTGGTTGCAGCTCTCCTTGGGCCAGCTGGGCTGTTTGTGAAGAGGAAGCATCCAGAACCATATCTGGCCTCTCATGGCTTGTGTGGCCCTGGTGATGAAGAGGAAGTAAATTTAGCTTAGCTACTGTTCCTCTCTGAAGTGGGCTGCCGCTTGCTTGTTGGGTACAGGCTTAGTGTGTGAGGGCTGAGTTTACTGATGTTGGGTTCTCAATTTAACCCACTCAGACCAGTCCACATCTCCAGTCAAATTAGTTATGGCTTGAAACTGGACTGAGAAGAGACCCCAGGAGGCAGTGCAGGTGATGTGGGGTGTCCTTCTGTATATGTGTTGCTTTTATTGGTTGACGAATAAAGCTGTTTTGGCCAATGGGTTAGCAGAGTAAAGCCAGGTGGGAAATCAGAACAGAGATAGAGAGAAAGAGTAGGCAGAATCAAGGAATCACTAGCCAGCCACCAAGGAAACAAGACATGTAGAAAATGAGGTAATGCTACCACCTCATGACGATACATGGATTAAATAAATGGGTTAATTTAAGATGTAAGAGCTAGTTATGAATATGCCTACGCCACTGGCTTGGTTTCTGTGTGATTATTCAGGTCTGGATGGCTGGGAAAGAAAACCGTCTCTGTCTACATACAGCAAGATAGCTCAGCTGTGAAGTGCTTGCTTTGCAAACATTAGTGCCTGAGTTCTGTCTCCAGCATCCATGTAAACAGCCAGTGTGGTCCCCAGAGATGGAAGACAGAGAGAAAGGATCCCTGGAACACATTACCAGCCAAGCTAGCCCAACTAGTCAGCTCCAGCCCAAGAAGAGACCCTGTCTCAAAAAACATAGTAGTGCATGCCTTTAACCTCAGCACTTGTGAAGCAGGGCCAGGCGGATGGCTTAGAGTTTGAGGCCAGCCTGGTTTATAATAATGAAACATTGTCTCAAAAAACAAAATCAAAACTAAGATTGACAGCACCTGAGGAAGAGCACCTGAGACTCCACGGCGCGCGCGCATGCGCGCGCGCGTGCGCGCGCGCGCACACACACACACACACACACACACACACACACACACACACACACACACACACACACACACACACACACACAGAGAGAGAGAGAAAGAGAGAGAGAGAGAGAGAGAGAGAGAGAGAGAGAGAGAGAGAAGTGGGGAACAAGCTGGGAATGTAATTAGTTACTCCTAACTACAGAGAGGACCCAACAGGCCTTTCCTGCCCTCTGCTCTACCCTGGCATCTCATGTTCCCCTGCCTGAAGCCCCTTTAATGCAAGCCCCAGGTCAAGGTTCCGGCTGGCCTGATTTCTTATGCCTTTTCTCATTTTCTTGCCCCGCCCCGCCCCAGAGAGTCTAAAAGTATCAGATGAACTGTGTGGTAACTGATGCAAAACCCAGAGAACACACGCAGCGGCGCTGGATAGAGACTTCACCATGGCTTTATTGTATCGTGTGTGATTGATCACTCGGGAATGCTGTAAAAAATATGATTTAAAAAATGGAGCCTACTAAAGGGAGAATTTGTATAGATTTAAACCGTGAGCTCTGGTTTAAAGAGGGCAGGTCACAAACTTAGCGGTTTTGTATCTGACTTTATGAGTGGCAAAGAGCCGCTTAAGGGCACGTCTACCCCAGGGTCAGGGTCCACAACTTGCATGCTGCGTGGTCTGATTCCCATCCACAATCCCCCCCACCCCATGATTAATGTTCTTATTGCTATTCCCCTCACCCACAACCTCTTGTCGTCCTGGTTGCTCAGCCGATCACGTGACGCTCCAAAGCCCCCTGTGGGTCTTTCACCTTTCTGTCTATCCCGGGGTACTCGTAGACAGTTGCCACTTGATAAATGTTTGTCAGGCGGCCCGTCTGCTCAAATTGTTTTCCTCTATCGATGGCACCAGTTTGTCCCCTAATAATCGGCTCTGGCACATTCGGGGATGATTTATCCAGCCTCCTCCAGGGGTATTCAAAGGGCGCCACTAAATTAAAGATCCTCGGAGAGAACTCTCTGCAGAACGAGCTTTCTAGATGGGTTGGAAACAAGAGGCCAGAGAGCAGGGAAGTCCTGAGATGGTTTTATGGGAGGAAGAAGTGGTTGAAAGTCAAAGGTCAGAGCTCTTTCTAATTCGTTTTCCAGGGGGCTGTCGGCTCCTGGCTCACCCGGGGCTGCTGAGGGTCGTGTTCCTGGGAATCGCTCTGGCGGGCAGTGGGCAGTGGGGAACAGCTCCCAAGTCTTCCAGCAGGCCCAGCATGCGGCCTTTCCACCGCCCGCTTTCTCTTTCGGAAGAACAAATCCGGAGCGTCCAGAGGGAGGAGCTTAACAGCCCATTCATCACTATTGTGCAGATTTACCTTCATCTTTAAATAACTGATAAAATTATATGTTTTGCAATGAGTTCTTTTAAAATAAATTTATTCATGATTTGAACATTTACTTTATGTATTAATATATGTGGGGTTATGTTAAAATTATCAGGCAAGAAAAAGGGGGGAGGTCATGAGGGGTAGAAGCTTAAGAAGCCCTGTGTTAAGACATGCTGCCCCAGAGGTTAGTTGATGTTAGGTGCTGTCTTAGCAAAAAACTGTGAATTGGACACAGTCTAGACTCATCTGGATGAAACTGTCTCAGTTGAGTTATTATCTCTATCAGGCTGGTCTGTGAACACATCTGTGAAGGATTGTATTGTCTTAGCCGAGCCACTGTGGGTGGCCGCATTCCCTAGGCAGATGGCTCCAGGCTGTATAAGAGAGCAAGCTAAGCCTGAGCCAGAGTAAGCCAGCACTTTTGGGGTCCAAAGACAGAAACAGATTTCCTAGCCTTGGCTACCTCCTGAAGAGGACAATCTCCCTTCCCAGGAGGAAGTCACAGTGGCAAAGCCTGAGCCAGGGAGAGATGAGCCGGAGGGGACAGAGGGAAGAGGAGAAAGAGGAAGGACATTCCTTCACATTAGGGTCACTTGGGCTTTTAATCTATGTTGTGGGAATACCCAAGGGACCATGTGGGAGGCCCCCATTCCTCTCCCCACACAGGATTCCAACAGAGTCTGGACTGAACTGGAGCCTTAGACGCCAGGATGTCTCAGTGGGTAAACTGCTTGCTGTACAAGCCCGATGGCCTGAGTTCTAACCCCAGAACCCGCACAAGGCTGGATGTGACGGAACAGGTCTGGAATACCAACACCGCAATGGAAAATGGGAGTTAAAGATAGAAGAGTCACCTGGAGGCTCACAGGCGAAATAGCTGGGAGTATGCAGGGTAGCCGAAACAATAGAGGTCCCCTCTCTAGAGGTGCAAAGAGAGATCAGAGAACAGTTTTCAGGAGTCAGATCCCTGGCACTTGAGTTACAGATGGTAGTGAGCTACCTCATGGATGCTGGGCACCAAATCCAAGTCCTCTATATGAAGGGCAAAAACTCTCAACTGATAAGCCATCTCTCCAGCCCCTCTTTTAACGTTTTATCGGCATATATTCATTATAGATAGTTATGGATTTCCCACGACATTTTCGTACATTTTGACGACATCACCCCCTGGTCACCCTTCTCCCTCTCCCTGCCATGCCGTTATTCCCATTCGTTCCCAATGTAGTCCATGTCTATTTTCATTTATATTTTAAAAGATTGAATTTTTATTTTAATTGTATGTAGATGTGTAGGAAGGTTTTCACTCTTGAGTACTGTGCCCACAGAGGCAAGAAGAGGGCATCGGGTCCCCCAGTGGTGGAGTTAGAGATGGTTCTGAGACACCTGATATGGGTACTGGGAACAAGACTGGGGTCTTCTATGAGACCAGTGGGTGCTCTTCTGAGCCACCCCACCAGCCTCAGTTGGTGACCTATGTATGTGTATGATTTTATGTATGTGTATTAGCTCTAGGAAGTGCAAATGAAATACATATATTTATTTTTCTGAGTCGGGCTTGTTTTAACGACTATGTTGCGCTTCATTGCGCCAGTTTACCTGCAAATGACATAAACTCACTTTACGTTGGAGCGTAAGAACATCCCATCGTGTTTGGACCACATTTTCTCCTCCGCTGACGGACACCTAGGCTCGGCGATTATTCTGCTATTGGGGATGCTACAATAGACATGGACACACTAGAATCTCTGTGCGATGTGGGCCCAGAGCCCTTTGAGAAGGTGCCCAGGAGAGAGAGACTCAACTAGGTCATGTGATAGTTCTATTCTCACTGTCTTGAGGGTCGTCAACATGGAAGGGACCCCAGTGGCACCCTGGGAAGGCTCAAGACTTCAGCTCTCGATCCCTAAGAATCTATTATAAGGTGGGGCAGGATCTTGCCGGGACCTAGAAAACAGAAAGGGAACACCCCACAACTGTGACAGGAAGCTAGAACCTGATGCATGAGAACACGATCCCCCAACATTTTGAGGAATTTAATTCAGGTGGTGTATGCTCATGCCCTTCTCCGGTGGACACATGCATCCACCTCCAAACCATAACCTGGTGACCTGGCCTTTGCCTCACAAATGGTCCTGCAGACCTGTTCTTTCAAAAGACAGCCTTGGACCGAGTATCCAAGTGCAAGGTCACAAGGCAAAAGGATCCTGCCTGGGTCCCCACGTCACTTTGGAAGAGTGATCAGAACAATTTGTTTGGACTTTACAAGAGCGTGGGGGGGCTTTTGCAATGAGCAAGGGAGAAGTATCTACCAGTGTGGCCGGCACTGCCCCAGCACACCCAGCAGTGATAAAAAGGCAGTAAAGTCTGTCTTGAGTCGCGATTGGCCCCTTGTCACCTGGCAGTGCTGGAGAACACCTGGAGATTAAATTCTTGATCTTCCGGATGGGTCAAATGAAGGCTTTAGACGATGAATCACCGAAGAATTGGGGTTCAGACTCAGGTTGCTTTTTATTTCCTCACACTGTTTTTTAATCAACAATCCCCCCCCCCCCCCATCGCCTTTGATAGGCATGTCGACCTGGCATCCCACAGAGGCGCACTGAACCGCCAAGCCTGCAGCCATGCTTGGAGAAACTCGCAGGAAACCTTCCCTGCTGCCTCCTCTTGCCTGATCCCGAGAGGACAATGGCACAGCAAATCCGCAGGTTTTCTAATTTTCTCATTGCTGTGACAAAAACACCTAACAAAAAACAATTTAAAGAAAAAAGGTTTTATTTTGATTTATGGTTTGGGATACAGTCACAACCAAAAGATAATAAATTGAAAATCAAAAAATAATCATTTTATAAGTTTCAAATAACTTTGATTATGGTGTACTGTTACAAATTCCCTACTTTATCCTTAATTATCATTTCTTTTTGGGGGGAGTGGGGAACAAACTGTGTAGCCCAAACAAATAGGCCATCCTACTGCCTCAGCTTTCCCAGCACTGGGATTACAGGCATTCAGCTCTTGAATTAGTTAATGTTTCTTGATATTGAAGGCACCTTTATTTTGTGTGTGTGTGTGTGTGTGTGTGTGTGTGTGTATGTGTGTGTGTGTAGATACAGAGAGAAAACAACCAACAGGTTCGACACTACCCACCATTTCGGGTGTCATTGGAATAGTACACCTTCCTCACTAACGGAAAAGCGCTGCAAAAATAGTCTTTCATTCCCGCTAAGCACCTACTGTGTAGTTGATACCTTACTAAATACCTCAAATATTTACTCATTGATTGTCAGAGAAGGAGTAATGAAGAGGAAACCATCCTGACCCCCATTTTACAGATGGCAAAATAGAGGCCCCCAGAATGAAATGACCGGTCTCAGGCTCTACAATGCCACTTCCTCAAACCTCTTGGATATTGTCTTTGGTGACCCTAATATAAAATGAGTCTGTCACATAACCACACACAATGAAGACGTCATGTTTCTACCGTGCCAGAACTGGAAAGTTGGGGCTACCGAGGAGAACAGCAGACAAGCCTGAAACTTCCAGGTTCCCGTCTCTCTCCATGCCAAAGCTGTAATCTCACAGGGAAATCCTTCATGGGTACAGAACATTCTAGAAGGAGCCAAACCTCTAGTTAGTAGAGATGCGAATTCCAACCAGCTGTGTAAGGACATAAGGACCTGCCACACTGATGGAGTCAGGTCCAACTTTGAAGTCGCCTCTCCCCAGAATAAAATATGGTCTTTAATCTTTCTAATCCATTCTTCAAACAACAGAGGGTGACGCGATCATACCTCGTAAGCAAGCTACAACGGTAAGCGCGAACCACAGCTAGGAACACTGTTTAGCCTCTCCCATCACACCCGGCCTGGCTTCGCACGGTGCGCTGAGCACACCAGAGCTGCTTCACACTGTTGCTGGACGCGAGACAACTTCGCCATTCGCCCTGGAGATTTTACTCCGCTCGAAGCTGAATAAAGCTCGGGTTGTTTGGATTGTTTTATTGGTTACACTTGTTCCTTGACCATTTTATCCCCAGTGTAAGACGGTCTGCTTCCCCTCCCCCACCCTCTCCAGTCTCCCTCACACCCCCCTTTTCTTTCATCTTCTTTCCTCGGCCCCCTTTCCCACATCCATTCATTTAGTTTGGCTTGTTTTTGCGATCCTAGGATTTTAACCAGGGCGTGTGTGGCCACAGGTTTGGAAACCTCGACTGGACCCTGGCGGGTTCACAGCTAAGGGCAATGGCTGACCTTCCCTCTGAATTCGCCACTTTGATCTTTCTCTGGCTGGTTTTATTTTGCTTTCTCGGAGAGTTCTAGAAATGCCCATCCATCTTGAGAAACCACCAGTCGTGGAAACCGATTCAGATATCAATGAATTAAGCCTGGGGAGAGGTCGCTGTTGATAACACGGAAGTGGGAGTGAGAGTGGTCAGTACGTGTCCTGGTTGCCTTCAACACCATCCAGAACTATCTGCAGCGAGTCTCAACTGCATCAGATTAACCTGTGAGCAGGTCTGTGAGGGACTGTGTTGTTGTTAATTGATGTCAGAGGGCCACGCCCACTGTGGGCGGTACTATCCCTAGGCAGGTGGCTCTGAGTCTTATAAGACCTCAAACTGAGTATAAGTTAGCGTGTAAGCATGTCAAGCTACTGTCTCTAGGTTCCTGCTGTACTTTAGCTGTGAAGTGAGTTCCTTGGTTAGAGGCAAGGCTGTGTAGAACCAAACAGGCCTGCCTTCAAGTTCCTGCCTTAAATACATGCGTTGACGTCCCTCAACGACAGACTATGATATGGAATGGTAACCTGACCCTTTCTTCTCCTAAGGTGATTTGTGCCAGAGTGTTTTATCACAGTGGCAGCCATCAAACTGGAAAAATATGCATTGTGTACATGTGCAAAATAGTCTAAAAACCAACTTAATTAACCAAAAAAGCTTGAAAAGTCAGTTCTTCAGGCATGCAAGCAGCCACAGAAAGCCGGTGGCTGCATCTCTGGATAGTGTAAACAGTGTTTTCATTCTCTTGGAAGACTCTGTAGATAACATGGTCAACGTGAGGGGAGTCCAGTTGACCTTGTATGGTGCTGTCTCCACATGGCACTGTGTTGTTGGCACAGCCAGCTGGAGCAGGTTGGTAAATCCAGGAGACCCTTCTGTACCCAGCATGGTCTGACATTCCCTGGAGAGGTGTGAATTATCAGAGTGCCTCAGGCTCCCCAGAGAAAGGAACTTAGGAAACCGAGGTTAGCGTTTGTCAAGCACCTGAGTCTTTTCTTGAATCCAAATATGATTTAAAGACAGCATTCATGGGAAGACCTTCAGAGCAATAGGGTGTGCCTATTTTCTGTGAGAAATATAATTCCAAGAAAACATGAACTATGAGAGACTGTCTGCCTTAAAATGAATGGCCCGAGAGCAAACAGGAGGATGAATTCTTTACATCTGTTCCTCTTTTTCATTTTCCCCCAACATGACCATATTTTTGTATAAAATATGTTACGTGGGTATGAAATATGTCATATTCAGACTTTTTTAAATTCGGAGGATATCACCTCAATAATGCCTCTATCTAAAGCATTCTAGTTCCCAGAAATGTTCTGAGGAGTTCGCAAACATATTTTTGTAAAACAGATAAACAGTGTTAGCAGCAGATGCATCGTGTGCCAGGAAAGTGTTCCTATTATAAATTTGCTTTGTTTGGGAGGAAGAGAAACTAGCAAGGGAGAAAACCAGTTGGCCGCAATTGAATTAAAGACAGGCAAATTCCTTGTCTTTCTTGGCATTTTACAGCTCGTGGTGCAATCTTGGTTTTCCCACTTGTAAAGAGCGTGGGAACTAAACTAGATGAACTATTTCCTTGTTAAATGAAGGCAACTCATTACTGGATTCATAATATGCAGGTACATAGAATATTTTCCAAGTCTTTGACTTTGCTTCAGCTTAGTCACAGATTGTCCGAGCTACCCCTGTGTCCCGTAACTGGTGGTCCCTCTGCGTCTGGTAACTGACTTCCATTCCAGAGTGTAGACAAAGGAGGAGGGTTGTCAAGTTGGCGCCACCCAGTGGCACTGAGCTGACAATGCAGGATCTTTCTTGGCATGGGAGCAGGATAGTAGACCAGATTGGGTTTCCTTGACACGTATATATTTTAACTTTACCAGTTTAAATAATGGTGTTGATGAAGACGATATCAGAACAGAAAGTTTTGGTTAAGCCAAACAGTCATGGGGCTGGAAAAACAGCTCAGTGGTTAACAGCATGTACTGATCTTTCAGAGGACCTGGTTTTGTTCCTAGCACCCACATGACAGCTCCTAACCACCCGTAACTCCAGTTCTAGGTTCAACACCCCCTCTTCTGGTCTCCATAGGCACTGCATACACATGGTGCACAGATACACATCCAGGCAAAATACCCACACACATAAAATAAATGCAAATAAATCTTTTTAAAGTACTTTAAAAATTATTCTTGGATGTCTGGACATGGTGACATTTGTAGCTTCAAAGATTGAATGCCAAATTTTCTTCCATGTTTCACAAATAATACTTTAATTTCGGGGATGAGATTGTAGTAGCCTACTGAAGGTATTTCCCCTGGACAATGTAGTTCTTATTACCTTATCTGGAAAATCCTACAACTGTCTGGGCATAATTAAGATCTCATGTCTCCCATACAAGGTTTGTATGGGACCACTCTCCAACGCCAACCACAGATCTGAAATGAAAAACAACGTTCCTTTAGGAAAAGCGGCTGCAAAGCTCAAAGGGGTACTCAGGCATTGCTAGGTTTTCAGACAGTCGGGCATCTGCAAGAGAGACAGAATGGAGAGAACGGAACAGATGTTTGATTGCTGATTCTAATAAATCTGGGAGCTCTGGCCTCTTGCCTCTCGGTTGTCTGTGGCGTGACTCTGACGAGCTGGACTGTGAATCTCCCATTTACAATCTTATCACCGAGGATGGAACCGGTACCCATTAACAAGCTCTCCGGAGCCAGAACTTTGGAGATGTGACACTTTTCAGGCCAAAAATCTGTCAAAAAGTCCAGAACAAGCTAGCTGATTTCTCTCCTCGGGAGAGAAGAGAAAATATTTCCATCTTCCCAGACAAGGGTTTCTGGCACTTTGAGTGAATGGTGCAGTGACGAAAAAAAGGCTGGATTGTGGCCTTCCTAAGGAAATGGGTTTCCTAAGAACATCCTGAACAGGAATCACAAGCTGTTCCGATTCTTTCTTCATGGCCATCATCTACCTCCTCTTTCAGAAAATGTACCATTCTCATCAGCGTCTCCTGCTTCAACCAGAGTGAGCGGTTATGTCGTGACACACTCAAACACACGGAGACGTGTATTTGAGCAGTGAGTGTTCTCCAAAACCTGTTCTTAATTATCCGGAGTGCCTAAACTCTTCCTGGGGTTGTCTTCCTCCCCGCCCTCTTCTCTGAGCATCTATTTAGGCCGAGATCAGCAGGGTCAGCTTGTGATTGGTCACTGTCTTGTCTGTGAGGGGTGTCGTCTAAGGCCTGGTTGTGATGGCAACAGGATCAGGGCTATGATTAACCAGCAAATAACTCTAACTGGGAAGCTCTGTTGTGGTTTCCCCCAGAAAGCCACACTCTAGACTCCTTTGAAGGGGAGCTTTATGCCCCTCAATTATTATTTTCCTTCTTCACAGTAACTTATCTAGGCAGAAAGCAGAGGAAAACTCGAGCAATTTAGAGCGACTCCACCTACGGTCATGGTGGTTTGGGAGTATGAATGCCCAGAGGGCGAGGGAAGTGTGGAAATGCATGGTAACAGAAAAACCATAGGATATCAGTTTCCTACCGCAAGCCCTGTTTGGGGACATGTAGGGACCTGGAGAAGCCTCGAGTGCATGTGTAGAGAGCAGGCAAAGCCCAGAGTAACTGTGTGTCGTTTGACATTTGCACAGCCATGTCAAGAATCCCAGTGCTTCAGATCCTCTTCTGCAGGGGATGAAGCTCAGAGGGATGACAAACCCCTCCTCCTCTGGTCAAAGTGTGAATGTTGTCACCGTGTGCAACTAGTAGCAATGACAGCTCCCTCCCCTGGATGTTTACAGCTCGAGATAGCCAGTCTATAGACTATGAGCTGTGGAGACTAGCTAACTCCTCCCCCTGCACTGCACATAATAAATGTTCTGGGTTTCCAGCTGCTGTGTGGAGGCTGGTGCATGTTCTGGGTTTCCAGCTGTTGTGTGGACACTGGTGCAGCTCCATCAAAGTGCACACAGCCCACACGGCCCCAGATTCCTGCATGTGTGTCTGTTTCCATCCTTTCTTTATTCCCTTGCCACCTTGAGTGAGGGCATCAGACCCAAATCCCATGCATCATGCTGGGGACTGATAGGTCAGAATTACACCCAGATAATTGTGGAGGCTTTCAGGTAAATTAGTGTGAACCCCTTTGTCCAGGGAATACATTCCATGTCTGTCGTATTTGGAAATTCATAATGGATCTTCGAAAGGCATTGTGAAGGTTGAGCAAGGAGTGCAGAGCACACAGAATAACAGCTGTAAATGGTTGGGGAGCTAATGGCAAGGAAGCTAATTTGCTGTCTTTACAATGGGTAAAGACAATGGGTCTGGAGAGATGGCTCACAGCAGAACGAGTGCTTGCTGTACAAGCAGGAGGATCTGAGTTCAAATCCTCAGCACCCAAGTAAAAAGTTGGGTGTAGCCCCTGTGTCTGTAACTCCAGCACTGTCAGGGTGTGTGGAGACAGGAGACTCTCTGGGACTTGCTGGCCACCAGCCTAGCTCTGGGTTCAGGAAGACGTCCTGTGACTTCCATGCACTTGTGTCGGAGCAGAACGAAAACAGATGATGCACAGCCGGGAAACGGATGAACGAATGAGTGGATGAGTTAGCAGACAGATCCTCTGGGCCAATAAAAATTAAGGAAGAAGAAAGAGTATTGTAACCATGGCCTAGACATTCCTTGGGACCGTACTGCAAAATATTTCTTCCCTCAGGGAGATGTAAACATCTATGTGCTCCTCACAAGGACCCAACAAACAAAAGCATAATCCTACCAAAGTTCTGACTCAGAACCAATGACTTCATTGGGCTTTCTGAGTGAGCATGGGTGAGGGGTCACCTGCAGGAGCATAGGTGACTCCAAAGCAGCCACACTAGAAAGCTTTCACCCAGCATGGATGATGGCTTCCCACAGCCTCAGAGATGGAGTCCTTCCCCTAGTGTTCCCCACCTACATACTCCAGTACCTTCCTTTCCTGGGCACCAAAGTCACAAGCAATTAGGGGGAAATCACAAACAAATGTCAGCAGTCCCCAGACCCACTCCTGATGGACCCGTTCTCGGGCAGGCACAGCTAATCTGATGGAGATGGTGGCTTTTTCACTGGGAGGATGGTACTATACAGTGTGTTGTGACCACACTACTACCTGGCTGAGCAGGACCCTGCACCACAGTCCCTCCACAATGCTGGCTGAGGGACTGAACAGATGGCTGTGTGGCAGAAGCCACACGCACCTAAACATGTACCTCTGGGCACAAACAACAGATGCTATGCTTGAAAATCCGGCCCCCCCCTCTCAAAATCCAATGGAAATGAAGATTAGTTCTTAGTAGAAAAATCAGAGGTCAGGTGGTTGTGGAACAGATACCCCGGGACTAGGCGTCACTAGCTGCTGGAGATCCCCTGCCTTGTCACCTGCAGAGATGGGTTTGGACTTTGGTCATGATCATCGAGCTTGACAGTGTGGAGAGGTGGAGCTCATCCTCATCTCACTGTCTACACCGATGGCGCAACATGCCTAGTGTTGGTCTGAAGCCCAAACACACTGTCACCAGATAAGAAGCAGACATGACGCTGCCCTTATGAGAAGGAAACTTGCCCCTGCCAACGAAGGCACCACATGATGCCTTCTGACTGCCCTACACACAGCCAGGTGCAGGAAAAGACACAGGGCATTGGAACTTAATCAAGTTTGTGGAAACAAACACGTTCCTGTAGCAGCTAGAAAAGAGTCGGGTTTACAGGCAGAACCAGGATGAAGAAGCTGCTCATTGAATTTGCAAAGATGGGAAGAGGATTTAGATTGGGGAACAAAATGGGTTCCTGTCGGGCACAGCAGTTTTATGGTAGCAGATGGACTTGCAGGAAGATATCATAACCAGTGAGTTGGGACTATGCATCTGAGACAAGGGTCAGACATTTTGAAGTTAATGACTTATGATGGCAAGTGAACAGAGGGTACAGGAGGGAGGGAGAGGCAGAAGGCAGGAACAGAGAAGTACAATGCACATCCAAGGGGCATAAAAGGGACAGATGGGAGAATGGTGGGGGGAGGGAGATCAGAACAGCCTTACGGCCCAGACAAGAAGGAAATGTCTAGAAGGCAGCATTTAACAATAGTGACTTTCATACACAATTTTGGGGGGAGGATGATGTGAGGACCAACAGTGATGGATTTGGGCAGGGAAGATGATGTCAGTACTAACAATGAGTAGATTTGGGCTGGAGAGAATGGCTTCATGAGTAAATGGCTCACTGCATACACCTGAGGATCTGAGTGTGGTCTCCAGCATCCACAACCAGGCATGGTGACACTTTTCCGTAACTCTAGGATTGGTGGGAAAGAGACCAGCAGATTCTGAGGGTTTACTAGCCAGCCAGTCTAACCAAAACCAGAAGTGGCAAATCCAGTGAGAGACCCTGTCTAAAAGAATAAAGTAGAATGACAAAGGAAAGCACCCAACACTGACCTCTGTTTTTCATACACTCACATGTGCACACACATGCTACATATACACACATATAATATAATCCATAAAAACAAATGATCTCATTTTTATATCACATAATATATATATAATATGCCAATTATCTCATAAACCCTCTGCATGCTCATCCTAATCCAAATTCTTCAAAAGTCAACACTAGCCTCACTTTTATTGAAGTCACGCTAAGCTCTTCCTTAGGGTTTAATCACCTACGACACAGCCCCTAGCTCTGCAGTACTGACGTCTTTACGTATCTCCACTAATCTAAATGTTTCCCCTCTGCCCCACCCCAACTTCTTTATGCAACTTCTTTGATAAGGAGAACAAGCTGTCCCGTGAAGTGGCTCACCACGGATTTTACTCTTACTGATACCTGCGTGTGGAGCTAATCACTGTTACATCTCCACAGATCTACTGTAGCGATGGCCAGCACAATCTTTTAACATTTACTTTTAAAATCATGTGTATTCACACGTGCTGGGTGTGTGGGTATGCATATGTGAGTGCAGCTACACCCAGAGGTCAAAAATGCTGAATCTCATGGTGTCACAGGCAGTTGTGAGTCACCTGACATAGGTCCTGGGATCTGAACCCAGATGGATGGGAGAACAGAAAGTCTGCTTAGTTGTTCAGCCACCTCTCCGGCCAGTATCCCTGTTATTACTTTCCCTCCTGACACTTGATTTTTAGATGCACCAAGAAATATAATTTTAATGTTTGTTCTCAAACCTTATAAGAGTGGGGTTTTTAGTGGTTTTGGTTAATGGGAATTGGCTCAGGAAAAAGACTCAAATAGTCTCCAAGTTATGAAGACTGGCTGATACACTACCCAAGTTTTTACTTGAAAGCTTAATTTAGCTAGGTATGAAAAAAATCTTAGCTCCTATTTCTTTACAACATCATCTTAAACACATTATTCCATTCTGTTTTGCCATAAAGCACAGTTGGAGGACAGTCCAATGAGAGTGATTTTCTGCTCTATAACTTACTTGATTTGTGTGTGTGTGTGTGTGTGTGCGTGCGCACATGCATGCATGCATGGGTGCCTGTGCACGCATGCACCATGTGTGTAGGGATGCTTGAGGAAACTAGAAGAGGAAGTCAGATCCCCTAGGCCTGTACTTGCAGAGAGTTGTGAACCATCCAACAGGGGTAGCAGGAGCTGAAGTGGGGTCCTCTGTAAGACCATCAAGTGTTCTTAACCTCTGAGCATCTCTCCAGCCTCCTGGCTTTTACATTTCCCCCACACCGTTTTCATGGTGTTTTTTTTTTTTAAGGCCTCGCCTCTTGATACAGTTTTAGTGGCACTCACATCTCACCATGACTTTTTGTGGGAAAACATTCAATCCTCAGTGCCTTATTCACTGTGGCTCCTTTCCTTCCATGCTTAGGTTCCCCGATTTCCTAATCTTGGCCCTGGCGTACCTCTTCCTAGAGTTTTTCAAAGCACACGTCTACGTGAGCTCTGTGCGCTCTCACCTTCTTCTCCTTCTGTATTTGAACCTGCTTCTTGCCCTGTGTCTATTTTGCTCAATTTCAGTTCTGCTGAATGGTTTATCCTTGGCAAGTGACAGTCTTGGCAGGTCTTATTAAGATTTCAAGAAAGGTAGACTTTCTGTTAGATCACAATGCAGACTCGTTTGAACCCTGCGCCAACAGGGAGTACCAAACCTCTCGCCAGTGAGCAAGCACATATTGGAGATCTAGGGACATTGATCTCGGCACATTGGCTGCATTCTCTCTCCTCTTGGCTTCTTCCTATTAGTTTATTGCTGCTATCACTCAGGTCTGTGCGGCTGTTGAAAGTCTATTCCCCGCTAAATCAAAGCTCATCAGCCTGATTTGTTGACAATATTCATGTGTTTTGATTTTCCTGTTCTTTGCTGTATTGGAGGAAGATTAAAGAGATTCAAAACTTTCTATTATTGGCAGACGAGTCTAAGAAATTTATACTTTTGCATATCTCTGATATAGCAAGAAAATTTAAGTGTATGGTATGTATTATTCAAAAAGAACATTATGATGACAGACACTTTGATATGTAAGCTGAACGACATGTAAGAAGCTTGGGCTGCGACCAGGTTCACCCCCAGCTCTAGGGATTCTGCAGTCTGTCTCAGAGCAGCCAGGATACTGAAGGACACGGACTGGCACCGATGAGACCTGGGCTCCATTCTATCCCTGCCACTGGCTATTTTCCTGACAGGCTCCTCTGTGCCTTTTCCTTTCCTGATAGAAAACTGGGGATGACATCACCTGCATGAAGCCAAGCTCCACACCCCCAGTAGTTTTTATTGCTCTAAAAGTTATTTATTATGAGGGGGCATGCACGGAGGTGAGAGGAAATTTGTGGGAGCCATTCCTGTTCTTCCACCGTGTGGGGCCCGGGATAAAACTCAAGCCATCAGGCTGGGCCACATGCATTTTTATCTACTGAGCTATCTCACTGGCTCTTTCCTTGCTTTCAGTGGGAAACGTTGCTTTAAGCAAATCCTTGTGAAATGAGTTAGCACAACTCAAATATACCTTGAAATGCCTTCTGATATATTGCAACTAAGCTGTAGTCTTGAAGCACCTGGAGGATTTGGCATCCTCATGCTATTAGGATAAATAGGAGTATACAAGGAATGGTACTACTTAGACGAGAGGGGACAGGCCCTTCACACAGGTCCTCCAATCCTGTCTATCAGAGAAGATCGGGTGATAGATAATGCAGTCTGAAAAGCTCCTGGGGCATTACACGCTGGGCAGTCTGCTGACACAGCCTTAAAGTGAAAAGCAAAGACTGCCTGTCACACAGTCCCACTTGCTCTGCCCGCATCACCCTAACGCATCGGTGTGGAATACAAAGAGTTTACTGCAGCCATTATTGGAAGGGCTTTGCCACTCCACTCCAGACCATGAGTATCTCAAATCTCCCAGTGTGGGAAATGGCTTCTGATGAGTGCTCTGTGGATGCCTGACTCTAAGAATCCTAAAATTACAAACATGAGATTGCTAAACACATTGAAAACCACATGCAGGCAGATTCTTCTTCCTAAAGGTTGCCTAGCCTGAAGATATTTTAAACTATTCTCTTTGTATGGGTTTTCTCTGCTGCAGCCGACACAACACCTTACTTGGGCTCTCGGTTGCTCTCCCTCACCCATAAGCCCTTGTATCTTACTCCACTTGGCCCCACCAGGGGTTGGCACAGCAATTTGGGCCAGATTTATCTGCACCACACGGTCAGGAACTAATTGGATGAGTCTACCTCTTTCACCCCTGATTGTCCATACTGCGTTACCTCATTTGATCATGTAGTTTGATTTCTAAACGTTTCTGGGAGGAGAAGATTGGGAAAGTGAGTTTCAAAGCCACCTATTTGGGCCAGCTCAATGGCTCAGTGAGCAAAGGTGCCTGCTGCTACCAAGCCTGACGGCATGTGTCTGATCCCTGGGACCCACGTGGTAGAAAGGACCGATGCCTGCAAGAGGTCCTCTAACCTCCATGTGTGAACCATGGGATGCATGCATACCCTACACACACACACACAGACACACACACACACACATGTGCATGTACAAATAAAATACATAAAACATTTTAAAACACCTGTTTTAGAGAAACTATATCTCTGGATAGTTATTATTATTCATGTCTAAGAAACACTCATTGGAAGGAATTAAGCGGGAAGGTTGAAAGTGTTAGGAATAAGTCTGAGGGCTTCCTGAGAATTATATTCCAAGAATGGATTCAACAAATACACATTGGCTCTATTATGCTTCAGAAACTCCAAGCAATTGTTTGTTTTACCATAATAATGGGTAGAACTGTATCAAACCTATGTAGACCCCACGAGCAGGATTCTGCCTTGAGCTGGAGCAGACAGATCGGAAATAAATAAACGAAACACAGGCATTAGCCCGCCAGGTGACGGCAGATGCTCAACAGAAAAAATAAATATGGAGCGGGGTGAAGCAAGACAGAGAGGAGTGGCCTTGCGAGAAGTCAAAGAAAGACTGTCCAAGGATAGCAGTGAATGGATTAGAGCAGATATAAACCATGCAGCGCTGGAGAGACACCGCTCTGTACAGAGGCAGGTCCAAGCGCCAAGGTTCTGTAGTGGAGCTGTGTCCCAGGACAAGGTCATCGCCGATTTACTTCCTTTCGGAATTTTGATGCATGTCTCCACTCTCGTGGGCTCGAGAACTCATTATGCAATGAAGGTGCCCAGAGTCCAGCTACCCTTTTATGTCCTCCCGGCATTCCGAGTTTGACACGGCCAGTTCTGAACTCCTGAATGGCACACCGAAGCTACTCTATCATCTACTCTTCTGTCAGTCAGTCAACAGTCACCCCAACCCTTCCATTTGTTCCTCTTGCTCCTTATACATCTCACATACAGTTACTGGTGAACCGTGTCAGCTCCGAGAATATGCGAGGCTGCCGACTCTTGGCTCGGTCATCAAGTGTTTGCCTGGAAAGAATGAGGACCTGAGTTGAGTCCTCAGTGCCCCTGAAAAACATCTGGGTGCAATGTGTGCCCCAATAACTCCAACGCTGGGGAAGTGCAGACAGAGGGGTTCCTGGAGCTCATTGGCTAGCCAAACCCTGCTAGATCAGTAAGAGTTTGCCTTAGTGTTATAGATAATGCTTAGGGAAGATCCCCAATGTTGACTTCAGGCCTCCACAGGTCCATGCACACATGAACACACCTGTCCACATCCACATACATCCATGAACACACAAGGAAAAGAAGGTAAGAGTACTGTGACTACTGAAGAAACTCTCTACATCTACTTAAGAAATAAGCTATCATGAAAGGTGATGCTTCTCTGATTTCCCTCTCTGTTTCCTTATCCTTACTGTATAGGAAGGCAACTGATTTTTTCGAGTTGATCTTGTATCCTGCCACATTACTGAAGGTGTTTATCAGCTGTAGGAGTTCTTTGGTAGAGTTTTTGGGGTCGCTTATGTATACTATCATATCATCTGCAAATAACGAAAGCTTAACTTCTTCCTTTCCAATACGAATCCCTTTGATCCCCTTATGTTGTCTTATTGCTATTGCTAGAACTTCAAGCACTATATTGAAGAGGTATGGAGAGAGTGGACATCCTTGTCTTGTTCCTGATTTTAGTGGGATGGCTTTGAGTTTTTCTCCGTCTAATTTAATGTTAGCTGTCGGTTTGCTGTAAATCAGAGAAGCATCACCTTTCATGATAGCCACAAAGAGCATAAAATATCTTGGGGTAACCCTGACCAAGGAAGTGAAAGATCTATATGACAAGAACTTTAAGACTTTGAAGAACGAAATAGAAGAAGACACCAGAAAATGGAAGGATCTCCCTTGCTCTTGGATTGGGAGGATCAACATAGTAAAAATGGCAATTCTTCCAAAAGCAATATATAGATTCAATGCAATCCCCATCAAAATCCCATCAAAATTCTTCACAGATCTGGAGAAGACAATAATCAACTTTATATGGAAAAACAAAAAACCCAGGATAGCCAAAACAATCTTATACAATAAAGGGACGTCTGGAGGCATTACCATCCCTGACTTCAAACTCTATTACAGAGCTACAGTATTTAAAACAGCTTGGTATTGGCATAAAAACAGAGAAGTCGACCAATGGAACCGTATAGAAGACCCTGACTTTAATCCACAAACCTATGAGCACCTGATTTTCGATAAAGGAGCTAAAATTATACAATGGAAAAAAGAGAGCATCTTCAACAAATTGTGCTGGCAAAACTGGATTTCAATCTGTACAAAAATGAAAATAGATCCATGTCTGTCACCATGCACAAAACTCAAGTCCAAGTGGATTAAAGACCTCAATATCAGTCTGAACACACTGAACCTGATAGGAGAGAAAGTGGGAACTACACTACAACAAGTGGGCACAGGAGACCGCTTCCTACGTATAACATCAGCAGCACAGACAGTAAGGGCCGCATTGAATAAATGGGACCTCATGAGACTGAGAAGCTTCTGTAAAGCAAAGGACACTGTCGCTAAGACAGAAAGGCAACCCACTGACTGGGAGAAGATCTTCACCAACCCCGCAACTGACAAAGGTCTGATCTCCAAAATATATAAAGAACTTAAGAAACTAGACTGTAAAAGGCTAATCAACCCAATTATAAAATGGGGCACTGAGCTGAACAGAGATCTCTCAACAGAAGAAGTTCAAATGGCCAAAAGACACCTAAGGTCATGCTCAACTTCCTTAGCGATCAGGGAAATGCAAATCAAGACAACTTTAAGATACCATCTTACACCTGTCAGAATGGCTAAAATCAAAAACACCAATGATAGCCTATGCTGGAGAGGTTGTGGAGAAAGGGGTACACTTATCCATTGCTGGTGGGAATGCAAACTTGTACAACCACTCTGGAAAGCAGTGTGGCGGTTTCTCAGAAAATTTGGGATCAACCTACCCATGGACCCAGCAATACCACTCTTGGGAATATACCCAAGAGAGGCCTTATCATGCAACAAAAATATATGCTCTACTATGTTCATAGCAGCATTGTTTGTAATAGCCAGAACCTGGAAACAACCTAGATGCCCCTCAATTGAAGAATGGATGAAGAAAGTATGGAATATATACATAATAGAGTACTACTCAGCAGTAAAAAACAAGGACTTCTTGAAGTTTGCAGGCAAATGGATGGAAATAGAAAACACTATCCTGAGTGAGGTAAGCCAGACCCAAAAAGAGGAACATGGGATGTTCTCACTCATATTTGGTTTCTAGCCATAAATAAAGGACATTGAGCCTACAATTCGGGTTCTTAGAGAAGCTAAATAAGAAGGAGAACCCAAAGAAAAACATATAGGCATCCTCCTGAATATTAACCTTCATCAGGCGATGAAAGGAGACAGAGACAGAGACCCACATTGGAGCACCGGACTGAAATCTCAAGGTCCAAATCAGGAGCAGAAGGAGAGCGAACATGAGCAAGGAACTCAGGACCGCGAGGGGTGCACCCACACACTGAGACAATGGGGATGTTCTATCGGGAACTCACCAAGGCCAGCTGACCTGGGTCTGAAAAAGCCTGGGTTAAAACCGGTCTCACTGAACATAGCGGACAATGAGGACTACTGAGACATCAAGAACAATGGCAATGGGTCTTTGATCCTACTGCATGTAGTGGCTTTGTGGGAGCCTAGGCAGTTTGGATGCTCACCTTAGGAGACCTGGACGGAGGAGGGTTTTCCTCGGACTTCCCACGGGACGGAGAGCCCTGATTGCTCTTTGGGCTGACGAGGGAGGGGGAATGGATTGGGGGAGGGGGAGGGAAAGGGGAGGCGGAGGTGGGGAAGAGACTGAAATATTTAATAAATAAAGAAAGAAAGAAAAAAAAAGAAATAAGCTGCTAAAGCAGCCTTTAAATAAATACAGAAAATGCGCACCAAAGAGAACTCGTCCTCACTGTGGACACAGGTGTGCAGCCTGCTTTGTACAGCAGACCTGTTCCCGAACAGCAGATGCACCTTTAATTCCCCAGCCCAGAGAGTCATCTTCCATGCATTACAGGAGACTGTTGTTTGAAGAAACCCTGGAAGGACCATTACCTAAAGCCAATTACTGGTGTTATACTCAACTTCCTGTATAGGCTAAACTTCCTTTCATTTGCGTGATAGAAGATCAAAGCATGTAGAGGCCTAAGCATTTGTGTGTTTTTCCGAACATCTCCATGTATGAGCCCATGTACATGAGAGAGTGTTTATGCATATGTGTGCGTGTGTGTGTGTGTGTGTGTGTGTGTGTGTGTGTGTGTGTACAAGTTCACATGGAATCCAGAGGTTGACGTTGGGTGTCTTCTGTTTTTGAGATAGGGTCTCTCACTAGACCTGGAGCTGGCTAATTCAATTAGGCTCACTGGGGAACAGGCTTCAGGGATTTATACATCTCTGCCTCCCCACACTAGATTACAAGCATGGGTAAGCGTGACTGACCTTTGCCATGGGTGCCGCATATTCAAGCTCAGGTCCCCATGCTGGAGCAGCAGGCGCTTCACCAACCGAGCCACCTCCCCACCTCTTGGAAAGCTTCTAAGAACAGGGCCACAGGATTTTGTATTAGACAGGACAGACTAATAGAATCTGATCTGTTTCTAGAGGTGAGAAGCTGAAAACAGCAGGTTGCCTGAGTGGGGCTGGCCTTGGTACCCGTTGCCAAGGTAGAGAGGAATCCCTCTGGTGGGGCCCACCTGTTCTTGCTCTCCTGCTAGCTGCCAGGATGTCGCAAAAATGATCAAATACCTCTTTGTACTGCAAGATTGATCAACTCCCCATCTAAGCTACAGTTCCTGTCCATTTCACTCTAAGAGAATCAGCATTTAAGTCTTAATTAGAAACAAACCCAAATATAAAATCCCAACCACCCCCACTTCCTGGCTGTAATCTCGTAGCATACTGACTTCCAGGAAGAAACAGGGATACTTATCTCCTGGGCTGCTTCTGTTGTTCCTCTGCAAATGAAACTTTAAGGGAAATTTGAGATTGCTTAGTGTAATTTCCCTCCCCTCCTCAGGCTACAGGAGGCAGTGCCTTGAAGCAAGTGAACAGATGGTGAGAGAGAGAGGTCTCTAAATCACTGCTCCCGCCCCTCCCCAAACCACAGAGCAACCATTCATTTCTACACCTTAGTAAAAAACCAGTGTGGGAGAGTGCCAAGCACCGGTGTGACCAGAGTCAGGGCTGCTTCACTTTAATGAGAAAAGGGATATTGTATTCATGAACCATTTCACCCAAATCTTAGTGGCCAGCAGCTCCCTGCAGAGGCAGCAGCCAGGGCAGCAGGCACAACCTGCCTTCTATTAGGTCACACATAGAAAAGATCGGCAGGACTATCATATGACGTCATTCCTCTATATGTCCTGTTTTGTAAGATGTAGCGAATTTTTTCCACACGTGTACCATTAATGTTAACGTAAGGTAGGGAGTGATTATTGACTCTAAATACCATCTGTTCCACGGGGAGCATGAAGTGGGGTCTCACCTCAAAAAGGGTTTCCAAATTCTTCAGTTTTAATTGCTCTTATAGTGTTTACCATCAGCTGAACACAGTCTGGAAACCCTGAAAAGGGCTTTAATTGAGTTGCCTTTATCAGGTTGGCCTATGGACATGTTTCTAGAGGATTATTTTAATTGTTAATTGAAAGAGAAGGACCCAGCCCACTGTGGGCGGCACCAACCCTAGGCAGGTGGTCCTGGAATGTATAAAAAGGTAGCTAAGCATGAGTCTATGACTGAGACAGAAAGTGAGCCAGCAAACAGCATCTCTCCATGGTTTCTGCTGTCAGTTTCTGACTGGATGCATGCCCTGACTTCCCATGATACTTTCTAAGACCCGAACGTTTGCTCATCG
The DNA here is from genome assembly GCF_014885135.2 of Alexandromys fortis. Classification (NCBI taxonomy): domain Eukaryota; kingdom Metazoa; phylum Chordata; class Mammalia; order Rodentia; family Cricetidae; genus Alexandromys; species Alexandromys fortis. The sequence continues at coordinate 681,115 of NW_026068063.1, read as the reverse complement.
GCACCAGGACAAGTCTCGGGAAGGCATAGAGAGAAGAAGATTCACAGCTCATCCACCAGACTTGGGCCATCTCCACTATAGCTAGCGTCCCAATATGGGATCACAACAAACCTAAGCGGCTTTCCCTTCCAGAGGGCTACAGGAACCAGCCCCATCCCATCATGAGCTCAGAGCAGACCTGTGACACTTCCGAAATGACAAGGCAAGCAGGAGAAGATGAAGTGACATCAGAGGAAGCCATGCATTCTGAAGGTTAAACCCCCGTCAGTCCCAGCCTCACAAACAGTAGCAGCTCACAGTTACAGGCGGTTCTCAGCAGGCACAAATAGGAGGTGTCCAGTCTGTCACGGCTGTGAATGTGGCACGTCTAGATAGGCCACCTTTGCATGGGTACACCTGGCCAAGTGCAAACAAATAATGAGTATCGGGCTGTCATCTGGAAAATCTTAATCCGTGTTTCCAAACACAGCCACTGTCCCCAAAATGGAACTTGGGTCTAGGTACGTAGATAAGGAGCTGGCAGCGGCACACATAGGAGGCCACACTTGTTTTGTGGTTATCTATAGCAATCAGCTGCTTATTTGAATTCACACTTGCGCCTTAGTTTATTGTAGTCCTTATCTCTAGAAAGAAAGTCATACTATGATTTTAGAAGGCTTTGTGAATGGCTGGGAGATTTTCCCCAGCAGTTACAGCTGCCCGGGGGTTTGCTTTAAGCAAGAAGGGACTGGGTATGATTGAAACCCCCCCCTTTTTTTTTCTGGTTCTGATATTTCCAGAGATGGGACCTTCAAGTTTCTGGGGCCAGACCCTAACATGCTGTACTGAGGAGCAGGGAACAAGTCGCCTAGCAATTGAGTGACAGCCAGTGACTTCCAGTTTCTATTTCTCAATCTAGGAGGGTCTGGAATGACTCTGCCTGGGTTTCTTTTCTATCCTTGCCTGATGGATCAGCAGGCGGCAGAGATGCCAGTTAGCAAAGAAGTTAGCTTCTCCTTTCTCCTTCTGAAACCAAAAGGCCAGACAGCAGGGAGGGTTGAACTTTTGCTCGGGTCCTCTGGCCACAGTTGCTCCTATGGGGGAAACCAACCTAAGAGTAACTATTTGGGATTAGACTGGACTAGACAGGTGTTAGGGACGATGAGGTGCAGGAGAGAGGGCAGAGAATGTAAACAAACATGCAGTCCTGTATGAAGTCCACATTTATCCTCTAGACGGTGTTATCCAAAAGGGTGTTGTGATGCCCTGTTAGGTTCTGTCCAGTTCCCAGGATTCCAAGTTCACAGATGAAGAGGCGGTGATATCATTTATGAATCTTACAGACCCCCAGGAGATATGTATGGTATGGCATGGGTGTCGGGGGAGAGGGTCTCTGCTACCAATATGGCCAGCAGAGTGTCCATCCACATGAGGTAAGAAGGCAGTCTGGTCTACTCAAGGCAGAGACAGGAGAGTTCGAGGCAAGCCTGGTCTACATAGTGAGTTTCAGGGCTAAATGGAGAAACCCTGTCTCAAAAGAAAAAAAGGGGGAGGAGGAGAATGATAGCAAAATAACAACATTATTAAATTTAAATATAGATTGTTTGTAGGTACATTTTACAGAAAATTTTTGAGTGTATAAACATTTTAATAGGAGTAATATTGAAAGCAAAATGAAAATTAGAATTGTATGCCTAATCTTCAGATAAAGAGGAAAGAATAAGAATGTATTTTCTTGAATATGTACAAATAAACTCCAAGCAATAAGAAACTCTTAAAAAAACAAAAGAAGAAGGCAGTCTGGTTTGAAACGACCCTGACCCAGCAGCTGCTAACGCAAAGACCTCTGTGCCTCCTTCAGAGGTTAGATGAAAAGCAAAACGGTTGGAAAGTTAGAACAAGATCAGGAACCTCAGCCCAGCTACCTCAGGATGGAAGCCTGTGCCCCTACCTACTTCTGGTAACCTCTTGACATGTTGCTAGGCCACCCTTTCATTCTCCCATTGGCTAAATGTAAGAACCGATATCCGTATCACATTAGCCTGTGGATGAGAAGATAGCACAGCTTGGCAAAGCGCCAGGTGTGAGGGCCCCCTGGGCCCCCTGCTCTTTTCTCCATCCCTCACCATCTGCAATCACAAAGGGATTCTTTTCTCTGCTTATTGCCTCCTTTGCCCTCCCAGCTGTCACTGGTTTGTTTGCCCCTTTCTGAAAACTCAGACGAGCCGAAGAATCTACAGGACAATACATGTTCAATATGTTCTGAATGAGTGGCTCCTGAAAGGGAGTTATTATTTAATGGAAAAAATGACTTTAGTAGCTAATCAGCTGAGAACATTTTTTTTTTAAATCTGGCACTTAGTAACGACAACCTTATGGCCACCTTCAGGACCCAAATGACATCCTGGCCTCTCAACAGAAACTACTGGTCTCCCCCTAACCATTAGCCTTTGTCTCCTCCACACCAGGGGATGGAGAAGTGTCTTGGTGGGTGCAGGAGATAATCCTCATTTGCTCTGGTGTGAAATAGCACAAGCAGCATGGGTGTTCTGTGAGGCTGTGATTAGATTCAAAAGATCAAAGCTGTGACTAATGGGGCAGCCGCTCCCTTAAATGGTCTTTTCAGCTGATGGGAGGAGATGGAGATCTCAGGAGGAAGCTTCACGAAGTGTTTGCCTCAGGAGGGCAGGATTGCTTATCGCTAAAGCAGGTTCTGAGCTTCCCTTATCCACCCTCGGCTGGTGTGGGCCCTCCTTGGTCTGTCCATTTTCAGCCATTTAGGTACAATGAATGTGTATCTCACCCACAGCAGGTCTCATGGGCCTCCAGGACTTAATGGGCCTTGATCCTTTATCAGCGTGCTAATCTGTACACTCAGGTGTTCCGTTTAGTTATTAAAATGTCAGTGGGCGTTCTAAAATGTTCCATTTCCCAGAGATTCTAGAATTTTCCAATTTACAGGATTAGGATGAGGTAAAAAGGACACTCACTCCAGCAAACCTCCCCTGCCCCCAAATTTCACTAATCAAAATGAGTAACACATTGATTGGTCTTTAAAATTACATCTAATATAAAATAAACGCACAATATACAAAATATAAAAGTTTGAAAAAAGGCAATTAATGGGCATCATGGGTAGGTGGGAGAGGTTGTTACACTAGTTTTCCATTACCATATATAATTACCATTCCATTACAATATAAATAACCCCCTTCAGCCATGGGAAGGGTTATTTGGGCTCACAGTTTGCAGGACTCCACCCACAGCCACTGGGATCTGTTGTGAGGCAGACATCCCAGTGGGAGTGTGTGGTGTAGGAATCCACTCACCCTATACATCTGGAAAGCAGAGAGAGAGAGAGAGAGAGAGAGAGAGAGAGAGAGAGAGAGAGAGAGAGAGAGAGGCCAGCATCCCATGATCCCCTTCAAGGCATGTGACCACTGACCTACCTTTCTCCCACTAGGCTCCGCCTCCTACAGAGCCTGCCATTAATAGGAGTCTATCTCCAAATTACAGCTGTGAGTGAGATTGAATTGTTTGAGCGAGGGATGGAGTCTGTCTTTACGGTTGCCATTGTTATTTCGGTTTCCATGGCAACACTATAAGACACACTGTGCTTGGGTTTGATGAAGACAGCCACTGTCATGACTAGCAAATGTGTTCATGGTATTAGGTTAAGGATTGAAAATAAGCAAACAAAAGATCCTTTAAGAGTTCTCATTCCCTTTGACCTTTTAATAATTCCCTGGCTGATTCCCAATAAGGAGCAACCTAGAAACACACACAAAGACATCATCTATCATAGTGTTATTTAGGGCGAAGAAAAGTCTGGAAATAATCTAGTATCCCGCTATAGTGAGTGGCTCACTAAATGCCAGTAGAGTCACATGGTGGCATGAGGTATGGTCATTGAAATGTAATTTTGAAGACTAAACAATGGCTCAATGGCACAGAAAAGTACTCATGAGTATTGTTAGTTTAAAGAATAATATAGATGCTGGTTAGCTTTCCATCGCTATAACAAAATACCCAAAATAATCAACTTACAAAGAGAAAGGGTCATTATGAGTTTTGGTGGCTCCAGTTCCTAATGAACTGGTCCTATTGCTTGAGGCTTGTGTCAAGTGATTATATCATGGCAGGAGAGCACAGAGGACCTTCGAGTGACATTCTAATTAGATATAGTCATTTGTTAATAGGATTCTATGCACAGGCACTGTTCCCTGTAGAGAAAATCGTGTTTTGGCTACAATGTGCCATTTTCCTTACAAATCTTTTTAATTAACTAAACTGGAGATTTGAGCAGAAACCAATTACATTGCCATCCAGCCAGCAAAAGAGGAAAAGGAGGGGACCGCAGTTCCCCAACCCCCTTCAAGGGCTTCAAGGGCTCCCACAGACTAACATAAGAACCTCCTCCCTTTAGCCCCCCTTCTCCTTATATGGCATTTTTCTCCAAACTGAAACAATCCCTCCAGGAGGGAGGGGAAGGCTCATGAGTCTCAGAAAGTTAACAAAAGGTCACATAGAAACTTGAGGGGGTACTTGAAGGACCCCTCTTAGCAATATAAAAAGGAGTAATGGCCGCCAGGAGAGGGGAATCTGACCAGTGCAACTGGGGTGGGCGGGGTAACAGAGAGACAGAGGCAGAGAGATTCAGACAGTAGAGGTGCACAGAGACCTCCAGGGTTCAGCTTTCAGAAGCCATCTTCTATGTCATGGTGGGTGCTTCTGTGATGCAGCTGGTTTTGACCCCAATCCTGTACGTGACCCCTCACCCACATCCCTGCTAGGAACCCCAATAAAAATTCATTGGTTCATCAAATTGGTCATTGGGACAATTGATACTTTGGTCCGTATGGGTTTCCGTTTCTGGAGTGCATAGATGTATGTGTGTGTGTGTGTGCGTGCGTGCGTGCATGCGTGCGTGCGTGCGTGCGTGTGTGTGTGTGTGTGTGTGTGTGTGTGTGTGAGCCTCTGTCATACTATATCCCCACCTGATCTGCATTCCACCATCTCCTGCAAATGACACCCTGTTGTAATTAATATGGTTGGGCACCATTTATAGATGGAGGCTGCTCGCTTGTTTCCCGGCCGCCCAGACCCAAATAATCACACGGAAACTATATTAATTACAACATTGCTTGGCCCTATTAGCCCAGGCTTCTTATTAACTAACTCTTACATCTTAAACCAACTCATTTCTATTCATCTATGAATTACCACGAGGTGGTGGCCTACTAGTAAGGTTCTGCATCTACCCTCTCTATATATCTCTTCCATCCTGGCTATATTCTGCTCTGCCATAGGCCAAAGCAGCTTTATTCATTAACAATAAAAGCAGCAGATAATACAGAAGGGCATCTCACATCAATACCGTGTGAACCCAGCCTTTTTACAAATAGTCTTGGGGGAAAGGGGAATCCAAGATTCAAGCTATAGCAAGAGATATACAAAAGGAATGTCTAAAGGTTATAATACTAGAACATTTTGTATTTCAGAACAAGCCAAAAATGTCCTTGTTAGAACAACTTTCTCCTTTGAAGATGAATGGGCTGGGATCCAATCCCTGCAGACCCTCGGCTTTTACCATTCCTTTAGAAAGAGGCATCAAATCACCAAATAGCCTGGTTGGAAAATAACACCTGTTTTCTAGGTGTCTTTCATCCGCTGGCACGGCGAGGTTACTGCGACGAATGCTGAGCAGGGGGGACGAGAACTTCACCTCTTGCTATTGACCGAAACTCAAAACTCAAAACACAGTTGGAGCACACAATAATTGAGCTGTGTTTTCTCTAGAGGTACTTACATGGCTCTCTCCAAAAAAAAAAAAAAAAACTTCAGCAATGACCTTGAAAGCCAGGAAAGAGGTGGGGTAAAATGTTTACCACCTATGGCTTCCAGGTTTGCTTTTGCTTTGTGGTTGTTTGTAGTCATATTATTGGAGAAGTGAAAATATTTGAGGGTAGAAATTTGATACTGTAGTTCCCCCACTGCTGGTCACGGGGTTTGGGGGTGAGGCGATATTGTCACGTGGGGTACTGTCACGTATCTTAGATGGCGGTCTACTTAGACATATGTGGTCTTCAACAGGGCACTATGTCCAGGCAAAGTTGGCTATAAAATCCCATTTTCAAAGCTAGAATGTGTCCTTTCCATTAAATAAATCTTTATAGGGCTGGGGAGATGGTTTGGTGGGCAAAGAGGCTTGCCACCAAAGGAAAGTGGAAACCCATGTGGTGTAAGGCTAGAACAGATGCCCACAGGTTGTCCTCACACCTTCACATGTGTGCCCTGGCACATGTGTGAGGACACAACATAGATCCGTGTGCATGGATGTACACACACACGCACAGAAGCACATACATACATACACTAAATAGATGTACAAACATTAATGACTGAAACTTTATAATAAGTTCCAGATTTATTCAGAAAGATAAAGTTTGCTGGCTAAGACGGAGAGACAATGGGCATTATCACACTGCCATGCTGATGGTGGGCCCCTTTGTTCTTAAGAACACAGTTGACCTGCATTTCCGGTCACGGTGGCACTTTTCACAGCCATGAGATGTAAACGCCAGCCAACTGTGGAAGACATGATGGATGCCCAGGCTTGGACTTTGCAGTTTTCTCAAATGCTGCCTTTACCTTCTGCTTTGTCTCCTGGCTAGATGAGGAGTGGTCACCACAGACAGAAAGAGTCGCCTCTGGATATTCACGCAAGCTTCTGCAAAATCAGCAACATCTCATCTGGACACGGTGTCAGCAAGAAGCCTTTATGGGTCACACTGTAATGATACTGGGGTTTCCCTATTATGGCATCCAGCATTACTTACCCTCTCTTCCACCCTTGTCTTCCACAGGCTGATAGACTGAGCTACAGGGTGCTTCCCTATGAGAATTATCCATCATAGGAGCTCTGGCTGCTGAAAAACCCTCTCACGGGACCGAGGATTTAACTGGCAGAGCACCTAACTGATGTGTGTGGGTCTAGCTTGATGGAGAACCTCCTTCAGCCAATGGCCTTTGAGAGGTTGGACCAGGTTGAGGAGTGGCTTTGGGTACCAAAAAGCCACAGTCCCACCCACTGCCCCTCTCTTCCCACACTCCACACCTGGATGTTGGACCCCCATTCCTGTTCTGTGGATTTTCCCTTTTAATAAAGGGAAACCTTAGTATACCCTATTTAAAGCTAGTGTGGGATTATTTAATTCTGGTTCCCCTTGCCAGACACGCTCTGCTTCATAGGCTCAAATCCCAACCCCCCAAAACAATTTTTAATCCTCATGTTTGTGGTTGTGTCTATGTGGGCAGAAATTCGTCCACGCTTGTTAACTGTGTAGCGAGGAAATTCTGTGTGCAGGAATAAAACATGCTTCAATTTCAGAAGTAGAACTGCTAGTCACATTTGCTTATCCATTCTCAATAGTTTTTTATCATTTTGTTTTTATTTGCATGTGTGTGCATGCATGTGTGTGCATGTGTGTACATGTGTGTGTGTGCCATATGTGTGCAGGCGTCCATGGAAGTCAGAAGAGGGTTAGATTTCCTGCCATTATTGGTGATTATGAGCCGGGATATAGTGCCAGGTACTTATCTTGGGTCCTCTAAAATACTGAGCCATCTCTCCAGTTCCAATTCTTGATAATGCTAAGGCTATCTGACCACATAAGATATTGGTTCTGTTTGTCAGCTATAGGAATAAGATACATCCCAGAAAAGGGAAGATAGCAAAGAATATAGCACAAATCTGTGTCTTAAGGGAAAAAAAATCATCTTACCCCGTTTTTGAATATGAATGTCTTTGGGTTTTTATCTACCACTTTAATGGCATATTGCCTCAAGAGTCACATGATCAGACTGCTCTCCTGCGAGTGAAAGGTCACCTAAGCTAACCACACCAGCATCTCTTGATCTTTCTATGGTGGATGGACTTACAAAGTGTGCCCCGTCCTCCATGTGTTCATCAACTGTGCGCCATTTATTCATAAGGATCACAGATACGTGAAGAAGTGATTTCCGGAGGGAGAGACATAAGGACCTTCTTTCGGATTCAGGCAGCGTTTCCCTCTGGTTTGCTGCACACCAGTCACTGGTTCCTCGCTCTTCCAGCCATCCCTGGTTTCCAAGGCCGCAGGCAGAAGGAGCAATGAGCGGGGCTTCTTTCGATGGGTTTCCATTACAAGCTGAATTTGCAGCCCAAATGTGGCTCTGTCCCCTCACTAGAGAAGATGGATTGATCCTCTTCTTGGAGGCAGCACAGGGTGGTGGGTAAGGAAAGGCTATCCATTTCTCCCCGTGACAGGAGGCTGGCCGCAATGGCAGCTGTGATCACATTTGCTCCTGTTGCTGAGAACATTTGGGATACTAAAATAAATTGATTGGACCGAAAGCTTCTTTGCTTTCCTCACCATGTCATCGTAATGGGGAATCCATCCCCCTTTGAGCTGCATGACTACTGAGCTGGCATTCTGGCTTTCAAAATTACTCTGCCTTATAGCGAATCCGAGCTGGGGTTATTGGATTATGGGACAATGTTTGGGGGCTGTCGAAGGCCATCTTTCCTAAAGGCTCAGGGACTCTTGGTCCATTATTCGTTCTTTAAATCTAGAGATGTGGATCTGGCCTGAGATCCCAACCTCATTCATCTCTGATATTGCTAATTCCTTCCGAGGAGCTATTTACTGCCTGCCTCCTATATACGAACTCATTCCCCGCACTGCAGTCACCCAAGATGACCATTCCTTGTGCACAATATAGAATTCGTTTTTACATTTATCCACTCTATTATTTAGTACGTCTGCGGCGTGAGTTGCATGCACAGTGTGCATATGGCTGTCAGAGGACAACTCGCTGGCGTCAGTTCTCTCCTTCCACTATGTGGGTCCTGAGACTTGAACTCAGGCATCAGTCTTAGCAGCAAACACCTTTGCCTACTGAGCCATCTCACGAGATCTAAATCTGACTTTTTAAAAGTAGCTGCTTTGTTTTAGAGAAAGAGCCCCCGTCACCTTAAAATACGTTCTTGCAGGCCACCTGCTAGTTATCTTGTATTTGAGCTAATGAAACATTCTTTTCTCACTACCAACACATGCAAAATACTGAGTTTAATAAGGCAGTTTCCTTTCACGATGCTGATTTTTCTCATCACATGATCATGACAAGTTTCAGGTGAGGGACTGTGTAAAGTTCTAGAGCTCTGTCCTATATTCTTCTTGCCCATCAGATACACCACCTCTCTCGAGCCACTCTTGGGGCTAACAGTTATGAAAAAGAGTTCAGGCTTGCTATGTGACTTGACAAAATCTAAAAAGAATCTAAAAGTCTATGAGGTAACCACTGAGAGGCCATTTCTGTTACTATTTCTGGGGGCTGTCTTCCTGGCCCTGTTCTCACTTACCATCTTAACACAGCCATGTTCCCATGTCAATAAACGTAGCTGTACATAATTGTGTTTAATGGCCCTAGAGTATTTCACTCCAGAGACGGGCTGGTCTTCATTTATCCAATCACATAGTATTGGGTTTTCATTTGTTGTTCAATTTTTCATTATGATGAGCAGTAGATGAGTTTTTAAATCGTATTCCAAAGCAACTGTAGAATAGCATAGTCCATAAAGTGGACTCTACAAAATGAGAACCTGAGGCCCATCCCTAGAACAGTGGGGAAGAAGCCTGGGCATGGTGGTGCAACGCAATCCCGGTACTAGGGGAGAGAGAGAGAAGCAGATCTTTGGAACTTGCTGGCCAGCCAGCCTAGCCTAATTAGTAAGTTCCAGACCAGGGAGACATTTGTCTCAAAAAATTAAGAGGTAGAAAACACCTGAGAAAACACTTGGGGTTGTCCAATAGCTTCCATGCCTACACACATACACACACACACACAGAGAGAGAGAGAGAGAGAGAGAGAGAGAGAGAGAGAGAGAGAGAGAGAGAGAGAGAGACTCACACACACACACACACACACACAAATCTAGTTGCATACTCCTGTGGCACCCTTTGAGTGTTAGTCAGGTGACTGCTATTGTGTGAGACCACTTACTGAGTCCTGCAATATGCCAGGCAATCCTTCATCTCCCAAGGGTGCATCTGTATGGCAACTTCAATAATCATTTCACAAGGAAGAGCTGAATGTTCAGAGATATCAAACTATCTGGGTACCATCACACAGCTGGTAGGTGTGGGTCCAGAACTGAACTCAAGCCTTTTGGGTCCAAGGGCCAGCATTTTCTATCTACTCATCCCTGCCCTCACTGTGCTCTCTACCCCTCTCTCCAATTGCCCTTTCCTATGGGTGGGACTGTGATCACAGAGGTCAGGGCCTGGAGGGAGAATGGCACAATATGAGTGATGTTGGAAATGTTTGTAGATTCCAGTTCCTGTTCTTTCTGCTGGTATCCTCCACCCCACCATTTTAAAGTACACTGGGACTCATTTTGGGGTGTCTTCTCTCCTCCACTGAACAAGCTTCATAGGAAAACCCACACAACTGTGCACTATGGACCAGCTCTGGTCCTGAGCCCCAAGCTCCCACTGTCCATGCCTGCTTGGACATCTCCTGCATAGCATGGTGAACACCTCCCAGACCCTGGCTGGGGATCCAATCCTCAAAACGCTCACACCTCCTCACTGCTGTGGGAAATGCTCTTGTACACTGTAAAGGTTTGCCACTCATATTGGTTTAATAAAATGCTGGTTGGCCAGTAGCCAGGCAGGAAGTATAAGCAAGGCAAACAGACTAATAGCATTTTGGGAAAAGGAAAGGTAGAGTCAGTCACCAGCCAGCCAGAGGAAGCAAGGTGATAATGCCTTTCCCTGATAAAAGATACCAAGCCACGTGGCTAACATAGGCAAGAATTATGGGTTAATTTAAGTTGTAAGAGCTAGTTAATAATAAGTCTGAGCTAATAGACCAAACAGTTTATAATTGTTATAAGCCTATGTAAGTTTCTTTGGGTCTGAATGGCTGCGGGACTGGGCAAGACAGAAACTCCATCTACACCTCAGCTCCCTTTACACCAGTGGTTCTCAACCTTCCTAGTACTACAACCCTTTAGTACAATTCCTCATGGTGTGGTGACCCTCAACAACAAAGTTATTTTCATTGCTACTTCATAACTAAAATATTTTATGTTATGAATTACAATGTAAACATCTGTGTTTTCTGTGGTCTTAGGTGACCCCTGTGAGGGGGTCATTAGACCCCAAGAGAGATGTGACCCACAGTTTGAGAACCCCTGCACTACACATTCTTTCCTACCATTTCATCTCCTCAAGGCTGAGCTCTCTGGCTGTCCCTTGACTTCTTTCTCCCCTTTTTCATGCAGTATGCTATTACCCTTTGTTGACAGTTTCTAGAAAGATCCCCAGAAAGTGTCTGTTTCTTAGCACCTCCAAAAGTAACAGAGCCTGATAATTTCTCATCTGGACCACCTCACTCATTTCCTTTTTGCTCTGTACCTGGGACAATTGGCTCCATAGCAGTTTAAAATCTTCCTTGAAGAATGTTTAATTACATCATTCATTCACACAAAATCTTCCACAGGCTTCCCCTTAGCTCTGAGGATTGTTAGGGCCTCCCTCAAAGCCTTCAATGATCTGTCCCATCTTCATTCTCTTTGTGTGGTCTCTCAGACTGCTTTCCTTGATTACCCACTCCAAGCTCAGTTTGAATGAGAATGGTTGCCAAAGGATAAGCCCAATCTCTCTCTCTCTCTCTCTCTCTCTCTCTCTCTCTCTCTCTCTCTCTCTCTCTTTCTCTCTCTCTCTCTCTCCCTCCTCCCCCCACCGCCTGTAGATCAGGATATAAAGCTCTCAGCTACTTCTCCAGCCTCATGCCTACCTACATTCCACCATACTTCCCACCATGATGATCATGGACTAGCCCCCTGAAACCACGAGAAAGCCCCCAATTAAAGGCTTTCTTCTTTAAGTTTCCTTGATCATGGTGTCTCTTCACAGCAAGAGAGCAGTAAGACACCTTGTGACTCGGGGCTCTGGCACCTGCTGTCCCTTTGCCTAGAACTTCCTTCCTATTGCTCTCCACTTGACTTATCTACTCCTTTGTTTTTGGGTGTTCTGTGGAGTGGGACACACTCATCCCAATTCCTGCACCTCTTAAACCTCTCATTCTGCCTTATTTCTCCTCGAAGCACGTGACCCCATGTATGACAAACTTACTGTGTCACTGGTTATGTTTTCTTTCCCATCCGGACTTTATTCCTAGCACATAGAAACTCGGAACATGATGCTGGAGCTAATGAATAGATAGACAAATGGCCACTCTCCTGATCTCCTGGGTGTGTTATTTGCTCATCTCTCTGGAGATATTAATTACACTTATTTAAAATCCTGTTGTACATTTTCTATTAGCTATCTTCTTGGATATAAGTTTTCTTCAGCTCATTGAGCCTGTAATTCTATCATTTCTGTCTCAATTTGTTAGTGGTTCTCAGATGCCTGATGATGTTTTTTTTGAGGGCGGGAATCATTTGAGGAATTGCAAATTCTGACACATACTGCTATGGTTTAGATGATGCCATCTAGTCCAACCCAGCCCACCTGCCTCTCCACCTTCCTCTTCCTGGACTCCTTCATCTGAGGAGCTGCCAACCACATAGGAGAACATTGAGGGGTTGGAGGTCCCAAGAAGGCCAGAGAGAAAAGTCTAAAAGGGCGGCTGATAGTGACTAGAACCAATCATTTATCTTGGGAAGAGGAAACATGCTAATACCAACAAATACGGAGCAGCCTTGTCCATGTGTTAGAAACACACTGAAGTGATTTTTTTAAAATCAAGTTAGAATGCACCTGCAAATAAGAGCTTCCTAAAAACCTACAAAATAGGAGTTTTCTTCTAGATTAAATTTTTGTTGAAATGTACATTCTCCATTTTCTCCAGTTTTTCCAGCCCCCATAACTTTTCCTGTGAGAATTTACTGAACCTTCCTTGGAAATCTGATTCTACTGGCTAACTACAGCCGCCTGAGCCAAGAGCTTAGCATGGCCTCCTTGGAATAATGACCCAAACCAAGTATTCCAACAAAATCGGGAGAGGGGCTGGGCTGGAACGATCAAGGTTGCCCTGTGGCAGGCTAAGCAAGCAGCTACCCAACAATGAACCCCAAGCCTCCATCCTGGACAGACATCACTAGCGAGCTGTCCTCCAAGACCCATCCTTCTGGTAAACATCGATCACTCCTGTGCAGTTCTCCCTGGTGCTTCAACCGAGGCATGCTGCTCTCCTCGGTCCTTCCTGCTGTTTCTCTCTTCCACTGCTTACTTTTTGTTGTTGTTGTTTGTTTGTTTGTTCTGCAGAACTAGAGACAGTCCCTAGAGACAGTCCCTCAGCCTGAGTAGGCAGGGGCCTCAGGAAAACAGTTGCACTGCCCCTTTTAAAATTCAAATATGGGCAGTTTGTGGATAGCCTTCCCAACACTGGCTGGGGGACAGGCATGGACCTAGGGCCTCAGAACACTACAAAGGCCAAGGCTGAACTCGGTGCACTGAGGACCCTGGGCCAATCAGACTGAAGCGGGCTACACAGAAGTGGGTGTCAGTTTGAGAATGGGACATCCTCCATAATTGCTCCAAAGGCAAAAGATGACATTGGGAAAAGATGATTAGAAGATTTGTCACTCTGAGCCAAAGGCTGGATTATGGGAGAGACTTCATGTGTCCTCCTGGGGTAGCAGAGCAACTCTGTCCAAGGGCAACATCTACTAGCAAGCTTTGTTCCATCTTTGCTTGCTTGCTTGCCCCACGGGCCCGCTGGAGTACCCAAGTTCAGCTGACACTGATTAAGAAGCCCACGTGATGATCTGAAATGTCAAGTGCTTCTCCATCCTAATAAGATGCATCTGGAATCCTTCCCAGACGAGAAAAGCCTTGCTTCCCCCTGCTTCAGAACTAGAAGGATGGCAGCGGAAGCAGTGATGAATGAAAAGAAAACCAAAACCAGGTGGTGACTTCCTGCCGCACGAGGAAAACAAGATGATGTGTGATGGTGGCTTCAGCTTTGTAAACAACAGCGAAGGGCTGGAGAGGTGGCTTTGCGGTTAAGAGAGCTTGCAGTTCTTGTATAGAGCCTGGGTTTGGTTTCCAACCTTGCCTGTAAATTCCAGTGCTAGGGAATCTGACTCCCTCTCCTGGCCCCCATGGGTACTGCACACAGGCGATAAACATTCATACATGCTTGTTTGGTTTATGGCCGCCAGGCCAAGGTACCACAGAAGGAGAGACTCTAAATTGTTACCTTTATATTAAATGACTCATTCTGTGGCACTTTGGTGACAGCAATGGGACCCTGTGAATTCCTCAAATGAGAATGTATTTCTGAACTCTCTGAGCTGCTGCAGCCCCATGCATTCCTTGGCTTATAGCTGCAACCTTTTGAGCCCCTGTCTTGTGCTGACAGTTTCCCACAATGTCTTTTCCTCTATACATACACAACCCCATCTCCATATTTCTTCCTTTAAAATTGATTCATTTTTTATATTTTTCCTGTGACGATATTTGTGGTCTATGTATATGGGGTGTGCGAGGTATGCACATGTGTGTATGCAGATGCCTGCCCTCTATGCACATCCACGGGTCAGCAGAGGTCATGGTGTTTACCACTTTCCACCTTATTCCCTTTAGACAGGCTCTCTCACTGAACTTGGAGAGAGGCTACCAGCTGGCAAACTCCAGTAATCCTCCTGTCTCTGCATCCTACAGTGCTGGGGTTACCTGGCTTTCTGCATGGGGATTCTGGGTATTCCAACTGAGGACCTAAAACTTCCATAGTACTCTTACCCACCAAGTCATTTCAGCCCCGTATTTCACCTTCTGTGACCCACCTCTCAGAACTATAAAAAATAAAATAAAAGGAAAGGAAAGCTGAAAACTACATTTCCCAAATTCCCTTGCGGCTAAGGTTCCCCAAGGTTCAGAAACACAAAATGAGGTGCTGTTGCCCAATAAGCCACCAGCGTGAGAGGGGATATTGGCTCTTTTAGACTCCTTGGTTCTAGAAAGAAGCTCTGGGGGGAACTCTAGTGTCCATCTTGATGATGTTTCCAGGTATCATTATTCTTGCCCCCATGTGTCTCCAGTCCAGTTTGTAAGACTCCCTGTGAACTAGCAAAACCTCTTTTAATAAAGCATAAAAGTTCTTGTTTAAGCACACAAGGCATTTTGATGTCTGCTTTGTATCTAACATCGAGTGGCCAGCTAAAGGTTCCTGAGGTGGGGAAACACATTGCACTGACTGCAAAGGGCTTCAGAGTCACCTCCTATGGAAATTATATA